>NC_137792.1:3195614-3310614 GCF_963383645.1 Muscardinus avellanarius
TTCTCCTCCTCTTCCTTTCTTTCTTCCTTCCTTCCTTCCTTCCTTCCTTCCTTCCTTCCTTCCTGTCGATTCATTCCCGGGACATTCTATCTCTGAGCTATACCCCCATCCCTTTTTAGATTTTGCTTTGAAACAAGTCTCCTTACGTCGTCTCGTCACTGACTTGCTCGAGAAGTTGCTGAGGCTGGCCTTGAACCTGCGATCCTCCTTTTTCAGCTTCCCAAATCCTGGGATGACAGGTGTGCTCCACCGCACAGGCTCCAGCCTGTGTTACTTAACCTAATGGTACTGACCTCCAGGTCCATCTCAGCTGGCTATTTCAGAGAGAGAGAGAGAGAGAGAGAGAGAGAGAGAGAGAGAGAGAGAGAACACACACATACACTTCCCACTTTATCTGTCCAACACTTAGGTTGATCGCATTTCTTGGTGTTGTGAAAAGTGCAGCCACAACCGTCTGTGCCGTGTCTCTGACACGCACTGATTCCATTTTCTGTTCAATATGTACCAGGAGTTGGGGTACTAGATCTCTCGTAGCTCTGTATTTATGTATTTTGAGGCACCCCATGCGGTTTTTCACAGTGATACTCTTAATGTCCATTTCTACCACACAGTAGAAGAAATACCTCTAGCCAGCATTTATCTTTATTCTTTTTGATAACTGACATTTTTACTGAGGTAAGATGTGGCCTCATTATTGGTTTGTTTGTTTGTTTATTTATTTTTGGTGGTACTGGGGATGGAACCCAGGGGCCCTCTACCTCCGGGCTACACTCCCAGACCTATTTTATATTTTATTTGGAAACAGGCTCTCGTAAGCCAGCTGAGGCTGGCTTTGTACCTGTGCGATTCTCCTGTCTCAGCCTCCCAAGCGAGGGGATTACAAGCGTGCGCCACCACGCCTGGCTTTATTTTATTTCATTTTCTTTTCTTTTATTATTTTGAGCTGGGTTCTTGCTAAGTTGCTGAGGCTGCCCTTGAACCTGGGATCCTCCTATCTTAGCCTTCTAAATACTGTGATTACGGGCGCCTGACTCTTTCCCATCTTTCAGTGGGCTACTTGTGTAAATATTTCAAAGTTGGCCAGGCTCATGTGTAAGAACTCTGTAGGCGTGTGGAGCATGACACTACGGGTGGCGTAGCATGATCGTGTACTCATACAGAAACTTCCATTAAAAAGTTCCTTCTGGCCGGGCATGGTGGCGCACACTTGTAATCCCAGTACTTGGGAGGTGGAGACAGGAGGATGGTGGTTCGCGGCCGGTCTCAGCACTCAGTGAGGCCCTGTGCAACTCAGTGAGACTCTGTTTCAAAATAAAGAATTAAAAAATAGGGTTGGGGTTGTAGCCTGGAGGTAGAAAGCCACCCCTAGTACCACACACACAAACACACAAAATAAAAACTAATAATAATAAAGTTCCTTCTGTGCTTTTTTCCCATAATTCTCTGCCATTTTCAAAAGTACTTTCCTGAGATAGGTTCTTCTTCCTTTTCTGTTCCCGGTTGTTTTCAAAGGATAGAACAGAGCTGGGCGTGGTGGTGTATACACTTGTCATCCTAGTACTTAGGAGGCTGAAACAGAAGGATTGCAAGTTCTCGGCCAACCTCAGCACCTTAGCAAGGACCTCAGCAACTCAGGGAGACAATGTTTCTAAATGAAAAAATAAGCCGGGCGTGGTGGCACACGCCTGTAATCCCCGCGCTTGGGAGGCTGAGACAGGAGGATCGCGCAGGTTCGAAGCCAGCCTCAGCTACTGAGTGAGGCCCTCAGCAACTTAGTGAGACCCTGTTTCAAAATTAAAAATATAAAATAGGTCTGGGAGTATAGCCCGGAGATAGAATGACCCCTGGTTCCACCCAAAGAACCACACACACACACACACACACACACACACCCCAAAAAAAAAAAAAAAAAACAATAAAAAATAGGGCAGGAGGTGTAGCTCGGAGGTCAAATACCCCTGGGTTCCATCCTCAGACACACAAATAAATAAATAAATAAAATCACAAAATGAATGAATGAATGAATGAATGAAACAGGGCTGTGGCTGTAGCTCGAAGGTAGAATGTTCCAGTGTTCAATACCTAGTATGGAAAAAAAAGAGATAACATTAAAAACAGTAGCAGAGGCATTGAGAATGGCCCCCACGGAGGAAGAAAATCGTCCCTTCATTCCTTCCAAGACCCTTCACAGTGTTTCCGGTCCCACCTCCCTGTTCTCCTGAGTTTGGGCCTTCCAGACCCGGGCCCTGTTACGGCAGCGCTCCCTGCGTGCCTGCCCTCTGTCCTGGGACGGGCTTCCTCTTTTTTACCCCCCCCCCCACGACTTTTCTTTCCTGCACAGTATCAGCTTTCGCTCTGTGTGTATAAACGTTGGAGACGCCCCGCTATCAGTTTGATGAAGTTTTACCTTCCCGTGAAAGGGCTCCTTGGTTAGTCTGAAACGTGGCGTCTGCCCCAGAACGTCATCTGCACAAATCACTGTTCTCTATTTGTCTGCGACATGGTCCCAGGGCGCTCGATCCCAAGGGACTGCTGACCTGGAATGGACATCGGTGTCTTCCCCACTTCCTCCCTCCCTCCCTCCCTCCTTTTTTTTCTTTCCTTTCTCTATGTTTTATTCTTTATTTTTTTGGTGGTACTGGGGATGGAACCCTTCTACCTCCGGGCTACACTCACAGACCTATTTTATATTTTTATTTGGAAACAGGGTCTCCTAAGCCAGCGAGGCCGGCTTCGACCTGCGCAATCCTCCTGTCTCAGCCTCCCAAGCGGGGGATGACAAGCGTGCCCACCACGCCCGGCCCTAACTTTTTTTTTTTTTTTTTTTTTGGTGGTACTGGGGGTGGAACCCAGAGGCTTTCTACCTCTGGGCTATACTCCCAGACCTTTTTTATATTTTATTTGGAAACAGGGTCTCACTAGGTTGCTGAGAGCCTCACTAAGTAGCTGAGGCTGACTTCGAACTCGTGTGATCCTCCTGTCTCAGCCTCCCAAGCGCGGGGATTACAAGCGTGCGCCACCACGCCCGGCATCTAACTTTCTTTTTTGTGGTACTGAGGACTGGAGCCAGGGGCATCCTACCTCCGAGCTACATGCACCTGTAGCCCTTGTTATTGTTTTGTTTCAAAACAGGGTCTCCTTAGGTTGCTGAGAGTCTGACAACATTGCTAAGGCTGGCCTTGAACCTGAGAGCCTCCTGTCTCAGCCTCCTAAGTATTGTTTTGCTGTGATTGCCCCCCTTCCCTTTCTTTTTTCTCCTATTATTAATCTCACTGGTGAAGGGTATAAATTTCTCTGGGTTCCTGTAATAAATTGTCATTGGCTCAAGAAGCCTTTGTCCACCTCAAATTCTTTCCCAAGCGCCGTACCTAAAAACTTAGGGAATTCATAGAGGGGAAAGAATTGCTGCAGATAAGTTTCTGCAGAACTCCACCTGCCTTTTGCCCCATCTTTCTGAGGCTCCCGGTCGCGAGTGGACTTGCCCCCACAGGACTGAGCCCGTCGGTAACACCTAAGTACTCAGATGACAGGCGTGGCGCCATGTCTGGTTCCTAGGGTCTCTGACTTGGCTGGCTCACATCTTGATGTGCAGGGGACAGTCCGAGTGGGTTTCCTTGCTTGCTGTCTTACTGCAAAGTCAGACACCAGAACTCGAGCAGGAGTCTTCTGTGTATTTCTCTAGCCGTGAACACCTGCCTGGTGGGCGCTGGTGGCCACATCTGACGGCTGGGTTGTCGTTAACACAGATGGAGTTTGATTCCCTGTTGGGGATGGAAAACAGAGGGAACACGTTGTGGAAATAATGAAAAACCAACCACGAAATATAGCAGGATCCCATCAATATTTAAGTCATCTACATCATCATCATCATCATTATTATTATTATTATTATTATTATTAATTATTTTGGTGGTACTGGGGGTGGAATCCAGAGGCTTTCTCCCTCCAGGCTATACTCCCAGACTTATTTTTGGAAACAGGGTCTCACTGAGTTGCTAAGGGCCTCACTAAGTAGCTGAGGCTGGCTTTGGACCTGCGCGATCCTCCTGTCTCTGCCTCCCAAGCGCAGGCATTACAAGCCTGCGCCACCCTGCCTGGCTTTTTGTTTTTTTATTTTTTATTTTTGCAGTACTGGAGATGGAACCCAGTGGCATTCTACCTCTGAGCTACACCCCTTAGCCCTATTTCTATTTATTTATTTATTTATTTATTTATTTATTTATTTATTTAGTGGCACTGGGGATAGAACCCGTGGGCATTCTACCTCCGAGCGACATTCCCAGCCCTATTTTTTAGACTTTGTTTGGAAACAGGGCCTCACTGTGTTGCAAAAGGCCTTGCTAAGTAGCTGAGGCTGGCCTTGAACCTCTATCCTCCTGTCTCAGCCTCCAAATGCTGGGATTAGAAGCCTGTTCACACGCCCAGCAAGGGTGTCTTTCTTGCTATGTGTCTTCTTTGGCTTAGCTCTGATACTGTATTCTGCAGAATGGTACTGGACTCTCTTGGAGAAAAGGACACCTTTTTCACGTGTGAGACTTGGGGGAAGATATGGGTGAACAGCTCCTCCCTGTGTCCAAAGGATGTTTGGGGAATGCGGGTACCAGTATGGAAATATCCCTTGTGTTTAACCTTTGGGTGTTGAGGATTGCCTTCGGCCCGACTCTGTGGCAGCCATGTGGAAGACAGAAGATGTTGGAGAAAAGGGTCGCCCACCCCACGGGGCATCTTATTATTAAATGCAGGACATATTTTTGCATGGTGGTGCACACCTGTAATCCTAGTACTGGGGAGGCTGAGATAGGAAGATAGCATATTTGAGGCCACTGTGAAATAACTTAGGAAGATCCCTGTTTCATAATTAAAAACTAAAGAACCGGGGGTGATGGCGCACGCTTGTAATCCCAGCATTCGAGAGGCTGAGATAGGAGATCACGGTTTGCGGCCAGCCTCAGCAATTTAGTGAGGCCCTCTGCAACTCAGACCGTGTTTCCAAATAGAGAATAAAAAATAGACCTGGGGGTGGAGCTCAGAGGTCGAATGTCCCTGGGTTTCATCTCTAGCAACACAAAATTAAAAAGTTAAAACATTTTTTTTTTATGGAAATAGGATCTCCCTAGGTTGCTGAAAGCCTCACTACGTTGCCGAGGCCGACCTTCAGCCTGCGACCCTTCAGTCTTGTACTGGGATTACAGGTGTGAGCTTCCCCGCCTGGCTCCTAATGTATGCTAAGTGTCAGAACATGGAGCTGTTATTTGGTGTGAGTCAGCATGGTGAGAGCATCGGAATTCCGCGCTCTGGTCCGATTGTTCTATTGCTACAGAGAGAGGTGAAGCAGTGCCTTTTCTCGGCAGTTTCTCTCAAATTGAATCAAGGGAGGCCTGTTCCTTTCCAGCAGCTTCGCTGTGGACCCAGCGAAGCGGGGAGGGGGTGGGAGGGTCTGCAGGATAAAGGGTTTGGTGAAGCTGCACAGATGTGTCCTCGCCACGTTCAGGTTTATTTATTGAATGCTCCTGAGAGTTTTCAAAAGCATGTGGAAAGGCTGGCGGCCTCAGCAACATCTGGAAAAGACAGTAACCATCCATTGGATAATCACTAAGGAATTTGCACTTCTCCTTAAGTGCCGTGATGAAATTCTTAAAAACGTTAACCTGAGCTGGGCACCGAGGTGCAGGCCCATAAATTAAAAAGGGCTAAGCTGGGAGCCCGGCGTGGTGGCGCACGCTTGTAATCCCTGCGCTTGGGAGGCTGAGACAGGAGGATCGCGCAGGTTTGAAGCCAGCCTCAGCTACTTGGTGAGACTCTCGGCAACTTAGTGAGACCCTGTTTCCAAATAAAGTATAAAATATGGGAGTATAGCCTGGAGGTAGAAAGCCTCTGGGTTCCACCCCCAGTACCACCAAAAATAAAATAAAATAAAAAGGGCTAAGCTGGGTGTGGTGGTGCCCACTTGTAATCCCAGCTCTTGGGAGGCTGAGACAGGAGGATTGTGGTTCACAGACAGCCTCCGCTACTTAGTGAAACCCTCTGCAACTCAGTGAGACCCTGTTTTTATTTTATTTTATCTTATTTTTGGTGGTACTGGGGTTCCTGGAAGCCCTTCTACCTCCGGGCTACACTCCCAGACCTATTTTTATATTTTAGAAACAGGGTCTCTTACACCAGCAGGGCGGTACCAGAAATGGATTCCCCAGGGGCATTCTAGCTCAGAGTGACACCCAGCCCTAATTTTTTTATTCTTTATTTTTGAAGCAGTGTCTCACTGAGTTGCCAGGGGCTTCACTAAGCTGAGGCTGTCCAAGAACCACAATCCTCTAGTCTCGGCCTCCGAATGCTGGCATTACAAACTTGCTCCACCACGCCCGGCCGGTCTTACTTCTCATCAAACTCCTTGAAGCAAAACCCTAGTGGGTGCCGGGCGTGGTGGCGCACGCTTGTAATCCCCGCGCTTGGGAGGCAGAGACAGGAGGATCGTGCAGGTTCGAAGCCAGCCGCACGCGCTGGCTTAGGAGACCCTGTTTCCAAAAAATGTAAAAATAGCTCTGGGAGTGTAGCCCGGAGGTAGAAGGGCTTCCAGGAACCCCAGTACCACCAAAAAAAAAAAAAAAAAAAAAAAAAAAAACCCTAGTGGGCATTATTAGGCTGGGGCTGTGGGCGATATATCATCCCCCCACCCCAGGTATTTGTGAATGTGGAGATTACGTGGTGTGTGACTTTCCTAAGTCAATCATGGAATTACTGCTGGCGTTGGCAGCTGGAGGCAAAGTGAGATTGGGTCCCCAGATCCCTTCAGTGAGCTAGAAACAGATTTGAAAACTTGCTTTATGTTCTCTTCTTCCTGTTTAGTGGTTCTGGGGATTGAGCCCCAGATGTTCTGACTCTGAGCTATACCCCCAGTTCTGTTTTATTTATTTAGTGGGTCTGGGGATGGAACCCAGGGCCATTCTACCTCTGAGCCACACACCCCCCCCCCGCCCTATTTCTTATTCTTTATTTTGAAACAGGGTCTCACTGAGTTGCAAAGGGCCTCGCTAAGTAGCTGAGGCTGTCCGCGAACCACGATCCTCCAGGCCTCAGCCTCCCGAATGCTGGGATTACAAGTGTGTGCCACCACGCCTGGCTTTTTATTTTTCATTTTGAGACAGGGCCTTGCTAAGTTGCTGAGGGGTTCACTCAGTTCCTGAGTCCGGTGTCCACCCTGTGACCTTCCTATCTCTGCCTCCCCAAGTACTGGGATGACAGGCGTGTGTCCCCGCACCTGGCTTGTTGTCTTCTTAAAGGTGGCTGGAGGAAATGATTCAGGAACAAATTGCTAAGATGAGGCTTGGTTGTCCTTGCGGTACTGGGGATGGCACCCAGGGGCATTCGACCTCTGAGCTACACCCCCGGCCCTATTTTTTATTCTTTATTTTGCAACAGGGTCTCACTGAGTTGCAAAGGGCCTCGCTAAGTAGCTGAGGCTGCTTATCCTCTATTCTATACGAACCGCGATCCTATTCTGGAGGTTGAGAATCCTCTATTCTCAACCTCCAGAATGCTGGAATTATAAGCTTGAGCCACCACACACCGGATCACCCTTGGCCTTTGGGGAGGTTCTCTGTCCATGGCCCCACAGGCCTATGTGTGGGTAACAGTCATGATTTGCACAAGGCAGAGGGATCCCACACCCGGGACTTTGTGAAGGGAAAGAGGTGGGGTGCTCACGGCTTCCCAGCCTACTTTGACTCGGGGCATCTGCCTCCTCACGTCAGCACACAGCTGAGCACGGGCTTTTTTTCTTGTGCTGGACTGGGGGTTTCCTTCAGCCCCTGGCATCCAGAAGGTCCAGGAGCAGAACAGTTGAAGAGGGGGTGAGCCGGGCGTCGATGGTGCATGCTGGCAATTCTAGTACTTAGGAGACCAAGACAGGAGGATCACAGGCTAGAGGAGAGCCCGGGCAACTTAGGGAGGCTCTCAGCAACCTAGTGAGACCGCGTTTCAAAATAAAAAAACGAGAGCCGGGCATGTTGGCGCACGCTTGTAATCCTAGCACTTGGGAGGCTGAGACGGGAGGATCAAGGTTCTCGGACAGCCTCGGCTACTTAGTGAGGCCCTTTGCAATTCAGTGAGACCCTGTTTCCAAAAAAGAATAAAAAATAGGAGTGGGGGTGTAGCTCAGAGGTAGAATGGGGTTCCATCCCCAGTACTTCAAAAATTTTAAAATGGTAATAATAAAATGGGCTGGGGGGATTGCTCAGAGGTAAAATGCCCCTGGATTCAATCCCCAAGCGCGCGCGCGCGCGCACACACACACACACACACACACACACACACCACCACCACGAATACAGAATATAAGCCGGGCGTGGTGGCGCCCGCTTGCAATCCCAGCATTCGGGAGGCTGAGACCAGAGGATCGCGGTTTGCGGTTCGCGGACAGCCTCAGCTACTTAGCGAGGCCCTCTGCAACTCAGTGAGACCCGGTTTCAAAATAAAGAATTAAAAATAGGGCAGGGGGTGTAGCTCAGAGGTAGAATGCCCCTGGGTTCCATCCCCAGACCTGCAAAAAAAAAAAAAGAAAGAAAGAAAGAGAGAAAGAAAGAAAAGAATACAGAATATAAATGGTGAGCATTTCATACATAGGACATCTTGTTTTTCTGAAGGTTCAGATTCAGTTGTTTACATACATGCCTCTAACATGTTGTAGTCCATTAAGATGTATGACTACAATGCACCAATTAATAATAATAATAATAATAATAATAATAATAGCCACCACATCATGTTGGTTCCTGGACCAGATGAAGGCCTCATGATGTTCCAAAGGCATGAATGGTTTTCTTTATAAGGAAGTAACAAATAGCTCTGATGTGTACGGAAGGGTCCCATCATTATATGGGAAGTGCGATGAAAGCTTGACGCCACCATTTCATCTCACCCGCCAGCAAAGGCCTGAAAGCTTCACTTTGTGTTCTGTTGGGTCAAAGACGGAAAGCAAGGTATCAGAGGATCTCAAAATCTGAGGCAGCCAGGCGTGGCGGCGCACGCCTGTCATCCCAGCATTCCGGAGGCTGAGACGGGAGGATCCGGGTTCCCAGACAGCCTCACCTACTTAGTGAGGCCCTTTGCAACTCATTGAGACCCTGTTTCAAAATAAAGAATAAAGGCCAGCCATGGTGATGCACGCTTGTAATCCCCGCGCTTGGGAGGCTGAGACAGGAGGATCGTGCCGGTTCAAAGCCAGCCTCAGCTACTTAGTGAGACCCTGTTTCCAAATAAAGTATAAAATGGGTCTGGGACTTTAGCCTGGAGGTAGAAGGCCCCTGGGTTCTAGCCCCGGTACCACCCAGACTATAATAATAATAATAATAATAATAATAATAATAATAATAATAATAGAGCTGGTAGCGTAGTTTGGAGGTAGAATGCCTCTGGGTTCATTCCCCAGTACAAAAAAAAAAAAAAAATCTGACGCGCCTCTTGACCTAGAAGCGTCTCTTCTTAGAATTTGTCTCATGGACAAATTATTAGAAATGTGTGCAAAGAGGTCCTTACCTGATACCAGTCAAGGGTGTTGTTGTTTAGAGCAAAAATGAGTAGAAGCCACTGTCCCTTCTGAACTTGCTAATCAGGACACGTACATGCATGAAATCTAGGAAACAGGAATGATTCTCTCTGTGTGCACCGGGTGCTCGACTCGGGATGCCTGAATGTAAAGAAGATGCCTCAGACAGAAGCTCCCGTTACTCATGGCGTTGGATTCAATCGCCTTAGTTACCAGTGGTCAACCACGGCCTAAAAATATTAAATGGGAAATTCCAGAAATTAAAGAATCATGAGCTTTAAAATGTGTGTCGTTCTGAATATTGTGGTGGGGTCTCCCAGCCTCCCGCTCCAACGCGTGTGCAGATCCTCCTGCCCCGACGCATCCCTTTCCCAGTGTTTCCATCCTGCGGATGCTACCCTTCCGTTACTCACTTAGTAGTGCCCGCGTGGTGTCAAAGTCCGTGTGTTCATGCAATCCGTGTTCTGCTTCACATTCGCTCACAAGCCAGAAATAGTGATCCTGGCCATTGGATATGCTGAGGAAGAGTGGTGATGCGATTCCTTCAAATGGAAAGGTGAGACTTTCATTAGAGTTATACATTCTATCTGTAAAAGGCAGGATTAGAAATAGTTTAGTCTTAGCAGGGCGTGGTGGCGCACGCTTGTAATCTCAGCGCTTGGGAGGCCGAGACAGGAGGATCGCACAGGTTCGAAGCCAGCCTCAGCTACTTAGGGAGGCTCTCAGCAACTTAGTGAGACCCTGTTTCCAAATAAAATACAAAATAGGTCTGGGAGTATAGCCTGGAGGTAGAAAAGCCCCTGGGTTTGAACCCCAGTACTACAAAATACATACATACATACATACATACAAGAGAGATACATACATACATAAAAGAGAGAGAAAGAAAGAGTTTAGGCTTGCTCTGTTCTTTTTCAACTTGATTTACAGACAAGCCACTCTGGGCAGGTTTTGTCCAGGGGCCTTCGTTTGCTCATCCTTGATCTAACAGATCCCATTAGTAGATAAAAATAAACATTTTCCAATACTCTCCATAACTTACATTTTTTTGTACTAGGGGTTGAACCCAGGGGTATTCCATCTCCAAGTTAAACCTCTGCCCCCCTTTTATTTTCTATTTATTTTTATTTTATTTACTTTTTTGTGGCACCAGGGAATGAACCCGCCCCCCTTTTATTTTCTATTTATTTTTATTTACTTTTTTGTGGCACCAGGGAATGAACCCAGGGGTATTCTGCCTCTGAGCTACACCCCCAGCCCTATATTATTTTGAAACAGGGTCTCATTAAGTTGTGGGTGGCTTTACTAAGTTGCTGGGGCTGGCCATGAACCTGTGTCCCTCTTGTTTTACCCTCCCAAGTACTGGGGTGACAGTCGTGCCACCATGCCTTGCTTATTTTTTTGGGGGGATCAAGGTTGTGCTACGCTGCTGAGGGTTTCTGTACGTCGCTAAAGCTGGCCAAGAGCCTACCATCCTCCTGCCTCAGCCTCCCTGGTACTCTGACTGCGGGCGTGCGCCGCCAAGCCCGGCTTCTTCAGATCGTGAACTGAGGTTTTTCTCTGCTTGTTTCTTGGTAATCCTCATTGGTAAAGTTCTTCCAGTCATCCATTTCTTTTCTTTTCTCTTGGCTTAAAATGTATCAACTGGTGGAAACATCTTGACTTGATAGTTGGGCCTTCTAGATTTTATAGAGGACACAAAAAACGAAGGTTAATCAGTAGGATCCGGTCAGGGTGTGGTGCTTTGAAAATCTAGTTGTGAGCCAGGCGTGGTGGTACACACGCTTGTCATCCCAGCGTTCGGGAGGCTGAGTCAGGAGGGTCGCGGTTCCTGGACAGCCTCAGCTACTCAGTGAGACCCTGTTTCAAAATAAAGAATATACATTAGGGCTGGGGGTGTATGTAGCTTCAGAGTCATAATGCCCCTGGGTTCAATCCTCAGTTCCACAAAAAAGCAAATAAAATTAATAATAATGAAGATACTGCGGGGCATAGTGGCACACGTTGTCATCCCAGCATTCGGGAGGCCGAGACAGGAAGATGGCGTTTCGCGGACAGCCTCAGCCACTTAGAGTCCGTTTGCAACTCAGTGAGACCCTGTTTAAAAAGACAGAATAAAAAATACGGCTGGGGGTGTAGCTCGGAAGTAGAATGCCCCTTGGTTCCATCTCCAGTACCACAATAAATAAATGAATAAATAAATAAATATGTAAAAAATAAGAATCTAGTACCAGTTTGCCAGGTGTGGTGGCACGCACCTGTAATCCGTGAATTTGGGGGGGCGGAGACAGGAAGATCTGTTTCCATTTCAGCCTCAACAGTGTAACACTCTCAAACTACCCTGAGACACTGTAAAAATGAAAAATGGCTGGAAGTATACCTTGGAGATAAAATGCCCCTGGGTTCAATTTCAGGTCTCACCCCCTCCGCCCCCCCTAATAAAAAGATTACAGTATTGAGATGATGATGATGATTATTATTATTATCACAACGATGATGATGATGGTGGTGAACCTAACTTTCCAAGTTCAGCTTTAAGATGCGATGGTTCCCCATAGATTTTGTTTCTCTGCTGCCAACGGGGTACCTCTGCGGAGGACGCGGGTTGCCGAGGGTGCCCTCCAAGGTGGCCCACAGGAAGTGGCGCAGACAGAGAGGGGTGTGCTCTTTGCTGACAGCAGGAAGCTGACTGGTTAAATTTAGATTTGCCCATCAGTACAAACATCTTTGTAGGCATTTTTGGAAGGGAAAGGCGCCATGGAGCCTGGCCGGGAGCTCTCTGTCCCTGGAGCGAGCAGGGCAGCTTGGAGGGCCTCCGGGGTGATGTCGAGCTGGGTCCCCGCCCTTACTTGAACCCCGCGTGGGTTGAGCGCACCGGTGACTGCTAAGCCCGTGCGGTGCCACACAAACTTGTGTTCAGCTCACAACAAAGACCGCACGTTCGGGTGGCAGGAGAAACATGTTAACTTTTCTTTTCTGTGTCCAAAGTACCTGACAAGAATAACTTAGATAAAAGCCGGGCGTGTTGGCGCAGCCTTGTTATTCCAGCTTTCGTGAGGCTGAGACAGGAGGATCGTGGTTCACGGCCAGCCTCAGCTACTTAGTGAGGTCCTTTGCAACTCAGTGAGACCCTGTTTCAAAATAAACAATTAAAAAAAAAATAGGGATGCTGGTATCACTTGGAGGTAGAATGCCCTGGGTTCTGTCCACAGTGTCCAAAAACAAACAAACAAACAAACAAACAAACAAACACAAACAAAGCCAGAGGAGGAGGGCTTTATTAGGCTCACAGTCCCAGAGATTTCAAAGTCCCAGAGATTGAATCCATGGTCCGTCTGCTGGCTGCAAGGCAAAACAAGTGGTGGCAGGATGTGGCCTGGAGAAGGTAACTTAATTTATGGCAGCCAGAAGAAGAGGGAACAGAGCTTGTCTGGAGGGTCCAGGGACAGATAAGGTTCAAGGCCATACCCCTAGTGACTTGTGGGGGTGCGGGCTCTGGGGGGGTGGATGATACTAGAGATTAAACTCGGGCACTCTACTTCCAAGCTATACTCCTAGCCCTTTTTATTTTTAAAAGTTTTTAAATTTTTGTGCAGAATTGAAGATGGAACCAAGGGGTATCCTATCTCTAAGGTATAGCCCAGCCCTATTTTTTATTCTTTACTTTGAAACAGGATCTCACTGGGTTGCAAAGGGTCTCACTAAAGCCGGGCGTGGTGGCGCATACTTGTAATCCCATGCGTGCTCGGAGGCTGAGACAGGAGGATTGCGCAGGTTGGAAGCCAGACTCAGCTACTTAGTGAGGCTGACAGCAACTTAGTGAGACCCTGTTTTCAAATAAAATATAAAATAGGTCTGAAGCTGGGTGTGGTGGCGCACGCTTGTAATCCCCACGCTTGGGAGGCTGAGACAGGAAGATCGCGCAGGTTTGAAGTCAGCCTCAGCTGCTTAGTGAGGCTCTCAGCAACTTAGTGAGACCCTGTTTCCAAAAATATAAAATGGTTCTGGGAGTATAGCCTGGAGGTAGAAAGCCTCTGGGTCCCACCCCCAGTACCATCCAACAATCAATCAATCAATCAATAATTTAAAAAAGGGTCTCACTAAGTAGCTGAGGCTGTCCTTGACCTGCGAACCTCCAGTCTCAGCCTCCCAAAAGCTGGGATTACAAGCGCATGACACCACCACACCCAGTTCTTCCCCTAGCCCTTTTTATTTTTGATTTGGAAAAGGGGCTTTGCTAAATTGTTGAGGGCCCCTTCGATAAATTGCCAAGCCTGGCCTCAAACCTGGCAACCCTCCTATCTCAGCCTCCCAAGGGCTGGGATTACAGGGGCAGGTGCCGCCGCCACACCGGGCCCCTTCTATCTCTAGTAAGGACACTCATTGTTGGATTTAGGGCCACGGTGATCCAAGATGATCTCAGATAACTAACTGCATTTTCCAAAGCCTTGTTTCCAGTGAGGCTCGTCCGCAGGTACCAGCGTTTAAGCATGGGCTGAAGTTCTCAGGGAGCAGTTCCGACAGTGCGGGCAGGGCGCTCCTCCTGTCCTCAGCTGACCCAAGCCTTGTCCTTAGCTGATAACTTACAAGCTTCCCTGAGTGATTCCTCTGGCCACTTGGTTCTTGAGTCATGCAAGGGTCACTGTTTCCTGAGAAGGCTTTAATCCCTCCCTGGGGGGACCAGGGGAGGGGTGGATTTGCTCAGAGGAATTTGACTTGTGAGGGGTGGGAGGGGGAAAGAACCCACATCTGCCTCCATCCTAATCCAGAGAATCTGGCTCAGGGTCACAAGAAGCCTTTATTTGCTGTTCATTCATTTATTCATTCTTTTTTGATGGTCCTGGGATGGAACCCAGGGGCATTTGACCTCCTAGCTACATCCCCAGCACTATTTTAAAAAAATAAATAAATCAATCAATCTTTGTTTTGAAACAGGATCTCCTGAATTGCAGATGACCTCACTAAGTAGCCAAGGCTGGCCGTGAATCGCCATCCTCTGGTCTCAGCCTCCCAAATGCAGGGATTACAAGTGTGGTACTGGGGATTGAACCCAGGGACGTTCTACTTCCGAGCTAGTCAAGTCCTGGGATGGCAGGGACGCGCCACCATGCCTGGTCTTTTGTTTTTCTTTCTTTTCTTTTCCTGGTACCAGGGATGGAACCCAGGGGCGTTCTACCTCCGAGCTATACCCCCAGCCCTATATATTTTTTTTATTATCATTATATCTTATTTATTTTATTTTATTTTTTGGTGGTACTGGGGATGGAACCCTTCATCCTCCAGGCTACACTCCCAGACCTATTTTATATATTTTTTTTTAAATTTGGAAACAGGGTCTCTTACGCCAGCGCCGTTGGCTTCGAACCTGCGTGGTCCTCCTGTCTCCGCCTCCCAAGCCCTGGGATTACAAGTGTGCGCCCGCATTATATCTTATTGTGAAACAGGGTCTCACTGAGTTGCAAAAGGCCTCACTAAGGAGTAGCTGAGGCTGGCCACGAACCGCGATCTTCCTGTCTCAGCCTCCCAAATGCTGGGATTACAGGCGTGCACCACCTCGTCTGGCTTGTGTTGTTTTATTTTTTATTTATTATTTATTTATTTTTCAGGTCTGGGGATGGAACCAAGGGGCATTTGACCTCCAAGCCCTATTTTTTTTTTATTCTTTATTTTGAAACCGGGTCCTACTGAATTGCAGAGGGCCTCACTAAGTAGCTGAGGCTGTCTGCGAACCACGCTCCTCCTATCTCAGCCTCCCAAATGCTGGGATCACCAGCATGCGCCACCACGCCCGGCTCTGCTGTTTTATTTTGAAGTCCTTTGTGGTGTCTGGTATGTGGGAAGGATCCCTCCTCAAGAGACACTGAGGATTAAAGAGACTTTGCTCAGCCCTCCAGATGAGCCAAGCGCTAGCTAGAGTCAGGTTTAAACTGCATGTTACCATTTGTCCCTGGTTGTCCAAAAGGAGCTGATAGAAATCTTAAATGTCTCCATATAATCCCCCACCCCACCCCGCAGTCCTTCCTGGGGATGACCTAGGAACCTAGGAAGCCCCTTAACCTGTAACACCAGCTGTAGCTGGAGTATCTGGTTATCAGTGATTAAACAGAATACAGAATCTGTAAATGTTTGACATTGAAAAAAGCCATAAATCAGACTTATCGATATGGAAGAAAGCCGAGACCCAAGTGGAGAAAAGGGGAGGTAATGAAGTAGTTCAAATTTAATTCAAGCCAGGCTTGTCATCCCAGCATTCGGGAGAGGCTGAGACGGGAGGATCGCGGTTCACGGACAGCCTCAGCTACTTAGGCCCTTTGCAACTCAGTGAGACCCTGTCTCAAAATAAAGAATAAAAAATAGGGCAGGGGGTGTAGCTTGGGGGTTGAATGCCCCTGGGTTCCATCCCCAGACCCGCCCAAAAAAACAAACAAAAAGAAAGAAAGAAAGAAAGAAAGAAAGAAAGAAGGAAATTCAACACCTAAAGGAAAGGAGAAATGAGTGTAAAAGATATAGATGAGCCGGGCGTGGTGGCGGCCGCTTGTCATCCCAGCATTTGGGAGGCTGACGGGGAGGATCGTGGTTCGTGGACAGCCTCAGCTACTTAGTGAGGCCCTCTGCAACTCAGTGAGACCCTGTTTCAAAATAAAAATGAAAAAGGGCTGGGATGTAGATTGGAGGTAGAATGCCCCTGGGTTCCATCCTTAGTATCACACACACACACACACAAAATCAAAATACTGGAGCACCTGCTACTTATCTAAAACATGGAAGGCTTTTTTCCTGTTTTATTTTGTTTATTTTTGCAGTGCTGGGGGTCAGGGCCCGGTGCCTGCTAGGCAGGACCCTGCCACTGAGCACGCCCCAGGCCTCTGCTTTGTTTTAGAATGCGAGCTTCACCATCTGTTTAGGAAGAGTGGAGTGCTTTAGGACCATGACGAGCGAGCGCCTTTGGTTTCCTTTCTGAAATTTGTCAAATGCTTTTCCTCCCAAAGAGATTAATTCGGGATAGCAGCGGGTTCCCACTCTCTCCCGGTCTATCCCACACACATACCCGGCTTCCCACCAGCCGCGACGTGTTCCAAATGCCTAGAATCACAGACTCGGATAGAATGCCTTCCAAGAGAGAAAAAATGCATGAAATGTCCAGCCCTGAGTTGAGGGTGTCCCCCAGGAGCCCCGCTGTCCAGCAGCCTTTGGCAGGCTCCTGGCAGCTCTGGTGTTTTACCAAAGTGCGAGCCCTCCTCCTGTCCTTAAAGCAGGCCGGGAGTGGTGGCGCACGCTTGTCATCCCAGCATTTGGGAGGCTGAGACAGGAGGATCGCGGTTTGTGGCCAGCCTCAGCTACTTAGTGAGGCCCTTTCCAACTCGGTGAGACCCTGTTTCAAAATTAAAAATTAAGAAAATAGGGTTGGGGGTGTAGCTTGGAGGTAGAATGCCCCTGGGTTCCATCCCCAATACCACACACAAAAAAACAAACTGCATTTAATCTGACCTACCAAATGTCACAGCTCAGGATGTGTTAGTTTGTTTGAGCTGCTATAACAGAATACAATAATAAACTCGTAGCTTATAAACCACCGAACTTTCTTGTTTATAGTCCTGGAGGCAGGAATTTCAAGGTCAAGGCTTGCTAGATTCTGTGTCTGGTGAGGCTTTCTTTCTGGTTCATAGATGGCCATGCCTTCTTCCTGGGCTCTTATATAGTGGAAAAGATTTAATCAGCTGGGCATGGTGGCACAGGCTTGTAATCCTTACATTTGGGAGACTGAGACAGGAGGATGGTGATCTGCAGACAGCCTCAGCTACTTAGGCCATTGAGAATTCCGTGAGACTGTGTTTCAAAATAAAGAATAAAAAATAGGGCTGGGGGTATAGCTCGGAGGTAGAATGTTCCTGGATTTCATCCCCAGTACCGCACAAGAAAGAAAGAAAGAAAGAAAGAAAGAAAGAAAGAAAGAAAAGAAAAGAAAGAAAGAAAACATGAATTCCATTAATGAGGCATCACCTTCAGGACCTCTGTACCTCCCAGAGACCCCACCTCCACCAGAATGACCTTGGGGTGAAAGTTTTAGAAGTTTGGAGTGACATTCCTATCCAATACCTTATTCTGGTCTAAAGGTATAACATATATTAGGCTATATGTTACGGATTGGGAGAATATGGTTGTGGGAAACCATTCCCCGGGGACCCCTGCTAGGGTCCCGGACACACTTTCCCCCAACCCATAACAAAAACAAAAAACTACCAAAAACAGAAAATGACCACGGGTTCTTGTCCTAAGCTAAGAATAAATATGCATAGCTTGGACCGTTGCTGAAAAGAAGTTTATTAGAAAGAAATACAGAAAGTAGAAATACAACTCCATACCAGACTGGCATGGAGGGGTGACTCAAAATGAATACACCAAAGGGATCACACGTGAACCGGACTTTTATACCCATGACCTCCATCTTGTTCACGTAATCCTGACATAGTGAACGTCCCTGTAAGGTACCTCCCCTTAACCCTGAAAGATACCTCCCCCAGCAAAGTGTGGCAAGGTGCCTCCTTTCATGAAGGGCAAGGTCAAACCCTGCTCCATCCTCCCTAGATCATCAGGTAGGCCTGTCTTTAGAGAAAGGCCTAGTTCTCCTCTTCTAAGACCTGTCTTTAGATAGAGACAGGCCTAGTTCTCCTCTCCTATTGACTTGTTAATTACTTTTAGCTGTGTTAATTTACATTTGAATAGTTGCCTGCTCTTAGGCAGAAACCAAGTCCTTGCACAGATTTGCCCCTCACCCAGTTTTTGAAATATATTAATAATCATAGCTTTCTCAAATCTTCCTAGCCAATTCCCAATACTGGTACATACAGACCCTCTATGATGTAGTGAGACCCTGTTTCAAAATAAAGAATAAAATAGTAGGGCTACGGTGTAGCTCAGAGGTAGAAAGCCCCTGGGTTTAATCCCTAGGACCAAAAAAATAAACACTGAAACAAACCAAGAAAGCTGGGAGTGTAGTTCAGAGACAGACCCCCTCCTGGGCTCACACAATTTTTTATTTTTCATTTTTTTTGGTGTGTGTAACTGAGATTGAGCCCAGGGCATTCTACCACCGAGATACACCCTCAGCCCTATTCTTTTAGTCTTTACTTTGAAACAGCTCTCACTGAATTGCAGAGGGCCTAAGTAGCCGAGGCTGTCTTTGAACCGCTCTCCTCCTGTCTCAGCCTTCCGAATGCTGGGATTACAAGTGGCTTTCCACACAATTTTTGTAACATAGATCGTGAAGTCACAGAAGGTCTGTTCGGCCCCAGAGTACTAAGGGCACTGAAAGACAGAATGGACTTTACAACAGGACCCTTAAAGAAAAGTAGAGAGCCGGGCGTGGTGGCGCACGCTTGTAATCCCAGCATTCCTGAGGCTGAGACCTGAGGACTGTGGTTCATGGCCAGCCTCGGCTACTTAGTGAGGCCCTCTGCAACTCAGGGAGACCCGGTTTCAAAATAAAGAATAAAAAATATGGCAGGGGTGTAGCCCGAAGGTTGAATGCCCTGGGTTCCATCCACAGATCTGCTTAAAAAACAACAACAAAAAATCCAGACGTGGTGGCTCACGCTTGTAATCCCCGTGCTTGGGAGACTGAGACAGGAGGATGACGCAGGTTCGAAGCCAGCCTCACTGGCTTAAGAGACCCTGTTTCCGAATTATAAAAAAGTATAAAATAGGTCTGGGAGTGTAGCCTGGAGGTAGAAGGGCTTCCAGGAAATCCAGTACCACCCCCCCCCCCCAAAAAAAAAAGGTAGAATTTTATCTGGAGGAAAAGACAGAGGAACTTACTGGAACAGGCCGGGGCACATGGACTTCCATGATCTGTGCTCCGAGGACTGCTGGAGTATTTTTTGGGCAGATTGATGAACTAAGTAAGTGTTTAGAGTGCTAGCTTGGCACCTATGGGGTCTGAGGCTCCTGGGCGAGCCGGGTCCCCACCACCCTTGGACTCCCTCGCCTGGTCTCTCCTGGCTGTGTGCCCGCGTGAACAGTGGGTTGTAGAGGCAGGGAGACTTGTGACCTGGAGTCCAGGACTTGAGGAAGAGGCGCTGGGTGAGGGTTAGGTCTGCTGATGGAGGCAAACCCACCCACGCTTGCACTTTCATTTCTTTGCATGAATTGCAAAGGTTGGCCACCAGCTGTTGAGCTCCGGGGCTGCTGCCCTTAAGGACAGAAGGTGGACTTGTTTCCAGCTGACCTTGCGCAGCTTGGGTTTGAACTGCACAGGTCTGTGCGTACCCAGGTTTTTCTTCTGGAGATTTGCAATAATTTCAAAACTGCAGAATAATTTCAAAAGACTCCTTTCCCAGCAGATGCTGGGAAAGCAGGGGCCTGCCTGTCATCCCGGTACTTGGGAGGCTGAAACGGGAGGGTGGCGGGTTCAAAATCCCCCTCTGACAATGGGTAAGGCCGTAGCCGCTTAGTGAGATTCGGTTTCGACATGAAAAATGAAGTCGGGAGCCAGGCGGGCGTGGTGGCGCACACAGCATTCCAGAGGCTGAGACAGGAGGATCAAGGTTCGCCAACAGCCTCAGCTACTTAGTGAGGCCCTTTGCAAATCAGTGAGACCCTGTTGCAAAATAAAGAATAAAGATAGGGCTGGGGGTGTAGCTCGGAGGTAGAATGCCCCTGAGTTCTATCCTCAGTACTGCAAGCAAATAAATAAATAAATAAATAAATAAATAAATAAATAAGGCTGGGGGGCTTAACTAATTCAGAGGGAAAATACCCTTGGGTTCAAATCTTCAATACCACACCTAAAGAATAAAAAAACAAAATCAAGCTGAGGGTGTAACTCGGTGGAAGAATACCCCTGAGTTCAATCCTCAGCACTACCAAATACCAATCAATCAATCGATCAACAAGTAAGTAAGTAAATACGCAAGCCAGGTGCAGTGACACACACCTGCAGTCCTAGAATGTGGCGTCCTGAGACAGGCAGATAAGTTTGCAGCCAGCTTCACCAACTCAGTGAGGCCCTTGGCCACATGAGTCCTTGTTTCAAAATAAAAGATGAAGAAGGGCTGCGAGTGGGGTTGTGGCTTGGAAGTAGAATGCCCCTGGATTCCCAGTACCATTTAAAAAATAAAAATATAAGCCACACGTGGTGGCACGCACTTGTAATCCCAGCATTAATCAGTGAGTCTGGGTTTTCCTCTGAATTCCACACACAGCAGCATGCACTACATAGCAATTTTATCATAAAATATCTGTTTTTGGCCGGGCGTGGTGGTGCACGTTTGTAATCCCTGCACTAGGGAGGTGGAAACTGGAGGATCGCACAGGTTCGAAGCCAGCCACGCTGGCTTAAGAGACCCTGTTTCCAAATAAAAAGTATGAAAATAGGTCTCTGGAAGTGTAGCCCGAAAGTAGAAGGGTTTCCAGGAACCCCAGTACCACCAGGAAAAAAAAAAAAAAAAAAAAAAAAAAAAACCTGTTTTCAACATACTCCAGAGCTGGGCTTGGTAGCGCACGCTTGTAATCCCAGCATTGGGGAAGCTGAGACCGGAGGATCATGGTTCACAGACAGCCTCAGCTACTTAGTGAGGCCCTCCGCAACTCAGTGAGACACTGTTTCAAAATAAAGAATAAAAAATAGGGCTGGGGGTATAGCTTGGAAGTAGAATGCTCCTGGGCTCCATCCCCAAAGAAAGAATAAAATATAGGGCAGGGGGTGTAGCTCGGAGGTCAAATGCCCCTGGGTTCCACCCCCAGACCCACAAAAAATAAATAAATAAAAAATAAAAAATAAAAAGAGCTGGGGATATAGCTCAGAGATAGAATTCCCAGTACCATCCCCAGTACCACCAAAAAAAAAAGAAAAAAAAAGGCCTTCATTTCTGAGGAACTGTATATTAGACCTTGAGGGAGTCCTGTTGGGGGCGGGTCCACCTGTCCCAGCTGCCGCGCCCTGCCCAGCCCCTCACCCCTTCCTGGCAGTTTTTTTGCTGAACACTATTAACGTCACGCTCTGCTCGGCTGAGCCGGAGCCGGGCCCACGGGCCGGAAGAGACTTGAGCAAAGCGGCCAGTGATGTCCAAACAGCACATTCTTTGTCCTTAGTAAAATGAACATGTAAATACACCCAAGCTCCAAGGGCCCCGTTCCATAAAAGGCCACCAGAGCTGCTTTTCTCTAGCTGCAGGGGCCTCTCCAAGGGCAAGGTCCAAAGGCAAACTTGGAAGCCAGAGGTAGTTGGAATTTATACTGAGGAGGGGGGCTAGTACTAGAGTGTCTACCTCCAAGGCACACCCCCAGTCCTTTTTATTTTTTTTTTTATTTAGAAACAGGGTCTTAGGGCCGGGCGTGGTGGCGCACACTTGTCATCCCCGTGCTTGGGAGGTGGAGACAGGAGGATTGCGCAGGTTCGAAGCCAGCGCTGGCTTAAGAGACCCTGTTTCAAAAATATAAAATAGGTCTGGAAGTCTCACTAAGTAGCTGAGGCTGGCCTTGAACCTGCAGTCTTCATGTGAGAGAGGGAGAGAGAGAGAGAGAGAGAGAGAGAGAGAGAGAGTGTGTGTGTGTGTGTGTGTGTGGGGTACTAGGAATTGAATCCAGGGGAATTCTATCTCTGAGCTATATCCCCAGCTCTTTTTATTTTTTATTTTTTATTTATTTATTTTTTTGTGGGTCTGGGGGTGGAACCCAGGGGCATTTGACCTCCGAGCTACACCCCCTGCCCTATTTTTTATTCTTTATTTTGAAACCGGGTCTCACTGAGTTGCGGAGGGCCTCACTAAGTAGCTGAGGCTGTCCCCGAACCGCGATCCTCTGGTCTCAGCCTCCCGAATGCTGGGATTACAAGCGTGCGCCACCACGCCCGGCTTTTTTTATTTTTTATTTGGGAACAGGGTCTTGCTAAATTACTGAGAGTCTTACTAAGTAGCTGAGGGTGATCTTAAACCTCCCAAGTCCTGGGATGACCGGTGCACGCACCGCGCCTGGCCGGGTTGCTGATGTTTTCCTGGACCTGTGATCCCTCTCTCTGAGCCTCTTGATGGAGTTCTGAGATTACAGGCATGCACTACCACGCCAGGCTGAGATCCAGTACACGTAAACGCCGAGCTGGGCGTGGGGTACATGCCTATAATTCTAGTACTTGGGAAGCTGGGACATAGAGAACAGAGGTTTGAGGACAACGTTTGTTGCTTCTGAGGTGGAGAGAGGCCTGTCTGGGCTGTAGATTTCACATCCCCAGGCGGGTTGGGGGCTGGGACCTGCTGTTGGCCACACCTGGCCCGAGCAGGGTGTCCACATGCCTGGGCGGGAGGAATGTGGGCACTGCTGCTGGTCTGGTGGCCTCTGACCTCTCCCTCCCCCCAGGAATGCAGGGTGACTCAGCCGCAGACCTTTGGGCCCTCAGCCCACGCCTCCCCAGGGTGCTTCTGGGACTGGTGACTTGATTAGCTTGCGTCTGACCTTCCAGTGACCATGGGGGGGGGAACCAGCAAGAGTGGCTGTTTATTCTTTTTTTTTTTTTTTTCCTTTGGTGGTACTGGGGGTAGAACCCAGGGGCTTTTCTACTTCTGGGCTATACTCTCAGACCTATTTTATATTTTATTTGGAAATAGGGTCTCACTAAATTTCTGAGAGTCTCACTAAGGTTCTGAGGCTGGCCACGAACCTGTGCAATCCTCCTGTCTCAGCCTCCCAAGCGCGGGCTTACAAGGGTGCGCCGCCACCCCTGGCTTTTATTTATTTTGAAACAGGGTCTCACTGAGTTGCAAAGGGCCTCACTTAAGTAGCTGAGGCTGTCCTCAAACTGCGACCCTCCTGTCTCAGCCTCCCAATGCTGGGATTACAAGCGTATGCCATCACACCCGGCTTTATTTTTATTTTATTTATTTATTTATTTTGGTACTGAACATTGAACCTAGAGGTATCCTATCTCCACACTTTTTATTATCTCCACATATTTTATTTCGAAACAGGGCTTCACTAAGTTGCTGAGAGCCTCACTCAGTAGCTGAGGCTGGCTTTGAACTTGTGATCCTCCTGTCTCAGCCTCCCAAGTGCTGGGATTACAAGCGTGTGCCACCACGCCCGGCAGTGGCTGTTTATTTTTTGTGTTTTCAGTGGTCGGACTCCAGCAGCCTTCCTGTGGAGTTCTGTGCAAATTTCTTGTAAAGAAATTAACCTAGCCAGGTGTGGTACATGCCTGTAATCCTAGTACTTGGGAGGCAGAGACAAGAGGATCACAGGTTGAGGACAGCTTTAGCAATATGATATCTTGTTTAAAAATCAAAATGTAAACTGGGCGTGGTGGCACATGCTTGTAATCCCATCATCCCACATCCAGGAGGCCTAGACCGGAATATCATGGTTCGCACACAGCCTCAGCTACTTAGTAAGGCTTATTGCAACTTAGTGAGACCCAGTTTCAAAATAAAGAATTAAAAAAAAAAAATAGGGCTGGGGGTGTAGCTCGGAGTTAGAATGCCACTCAGTTCATTCCCCAGTTACAAAAATTAAAATGTAAACCGGCTATGGTGGTGCACACTTACAATCCCAGCATTCAGGATGCGGAGACCCAGAGGACCACGGTTCAAGGACAGCCTCAGCTACTTAGTGAGGCCCTCTGCAACTCAGTGAGACCTGGTTTCAAAATAAAGAATAAAAATTAGGGCAGGGGGTGTAGCTCAGAGGTCAAATGTCCCTGGGTTCCATCCCCAGACCCGCAAAAAAAAAAAAAGGGTAGAGATGTCGCTTGGAGTCAGAATGCCCCCTGGGTTCCATCCCCAGTACTACCAAAAAAAAAAAAAAAAAAAAAAGTAAATGTAAAAAGGGGTAAGGGTGTAGCTGGGAGGGCGAATGCCCCTGGATTCAATCCCTCATGAAGGAAGAAAGGAAGGCAGGAAGGGAAGAAGGAAGGAATCTTATGGACAACTGTGGTGCTCAGTTAGACATCTTTAAAAACTCTTGGCTGTTGCCGGGCGTGGTGGTGCACACTTGTAATCCCAGCATTAGGGAGGTTGAGACCTGAGGATCACAGTTTTCGGACAGCCTCAGCTACTTAGTGAGCCTCTGCAACTCAGTGAGACCTTGTTTCAAAGTAAGAATTAAAAAAAAGCCGGGCGGGCGTGGTGGTGCAGGCTTGTAATCCCAGCATCTGGGAGGCTGAGACAGGAGGATCGCAGTTCCCGGCCAGCCTCTGCTACTTAGGGAGGCCCTCTGCTACTCAGTGAGACCCGGTTTCAAAATAAAGAATAAAAAATAGGGCAGGGGGTGTAGCTCGGAGGTTGAATGCCCCTGGGTTCCACCCCCAGACCTTCCAAAAAAGAGAAAAGAAAAAAAGAATAAAAAAATAGGGCTGGAGGGTGTGGCTTGGAGGTAGAATGCCCAAAATTCCATCCCCAGTACTACTGCCCCCCCCCCCAAAAAAAAAAGTTCTTGGCTCTTTTCAGGGAACCATGTTAAGCAAACAGAATGTCCCCTGGGATGTGGCGTGTGTGTGTGTGTGTGTGTGTGTGTGTGTGTGTGTGTGTGTGTGTCCCAGAGCTGGGCAGGTGAACCCTTAACCTTAACCTTGAACTTTCCTCCTGGCTCTGGTGGCTGCCCTTGATAAACAGGAGGTAACCTGGGTACCTTGCCGCCAAGTTCCACCCCAGGAGACGGATGGGAACCCAGGAGGATCAGCTCCCAGCAGCAGTGTAGACGGTAGGGAATATGTTTGCATCATGACTGGAGCCCTCCAACAGGGCCAGCTTCATAATCAGCATGTCAGGTAATGAGCCTGCACACGACCACCTTTTCTGCTCCTCCTGGAGATAATGTTGGGAGCACAAAGTAGCTGAAGGGACCGGAATTCCTCCTTGGGAGTGAAGAGTGTCACTTCTCTTCTGCGAGATAACATAAGTGGTTTAAGCCTCAGAGGAGCTGGGCGTGGCTGTGCACATCCGGCATCCCAGTACTTGGAAGGCTGAGACAGGAGGATCAAGGTTCACAGCCGGCCTCAGCAAGGCGGCCCACTGCAGCTTAGTTGTACCAGTCTTGGGAATGGCCTAGGAAGATTTGAGAAAGCTCTGATTATTAATATATTTCAAAAATTGGGTGAGGGGCAAATCTGTGCAAGGACTTGGTTTCTGCCTAAAAGCAGGCAACTATTCCAATGTAAATTAACCTAGCTAAAGGTGATTAACAAGTCCATAGGAGAGGAGAACTAGGCCTTTCTCTAAAGACAGTTCTACATGATAAGCCAGCTAAGATGGTAGGAGAGGTCGACCTTCATGAAAGGAGACACCTTGCCACACCTGGCTGGGGGAGGTACCTTACGGGGTTAAGGGGAAGTACCTTACAGGGAGTTCACTAAGTCGGGATTATGCAAACAAGATGGAGGTCATGGGTATAAAAATTCCAGTCCACATGCTGTATCTTGGGAGTGGTGAGTTGGCCCGGGCCACCCTCCCCTCTCATGCCATTTTGGCATGGGGCTGTAACTATTTTCTGTACTTCTATTTTCTGTATTTCTATCTTTTTAATAAACTTCTTTAAATCTTCAGCAACTGTCCAAGCTATGCATATTTATTCTTAGCTTAGGACAAGAACCCGCGGGTTTTTTTTTTTTTTTTTCTGTGTTTGGGTTGTTCTGGGTTTTGTTATGGGTTGGGGGAAAGTGTGTCCGGGACCCTCGCAGGGGTTCCCGGGGAACAGTTTCCCCAAATCATATTCTCCCGTAACATTAGTGAGATGCTCTTTCAAAATATAAAACAAAATAAGCCGGGAGTGGTGGCACACTGTTTATAATCCCGGAATTTGGGAGGCCGAAGCCAGGAGGATCGCAGTTTGAGGACAGCTTAAGCTACTTTGAGTGAGGCCCTTTGCAACTCAGTGAGACCCTGTTTCAAAATAAAGAATAAAAAATAGGGCTGGGGGTGGAGCTCGGAAGTAGAAGGCCCCTGGGTTCCATCCCCAGAACCGCCAACAAAAATAAATATATTTATATATTTATGTTTTATTTGTTTGTTTATTGTGGTACTGGGGGTAGAACCCAGGGGCTTTCTACCTCTGGGCCATACTCCCAGACTTATTTTATATTTTATTTGGAAACAGGGTCTCACTGAGTTGCTGAGAGCCTCACTGAGTATCTGAGGCTGGCTTCGAACGTGGGCGATCCTCCTGTCTCAGCCTCCCAAGCGTGGGGATTACAAGCATGCGCCACCATGCTTGACTTAATTATTTTCTATATATTTATATTATGTATAAATATAATAGGGCTCAGTGTATAGCTCAGAGGTAGAATACTCTTGTTCAATCACCAGCACCATAAAAATAAACATATGCCGGGCGTGGTGGCGCACGCTTGTAATCCCCGCGCTTGGGAGGCAGAGACAGGAGGATCGCGCTGGTTCGGAGCCAGCCTCGCTGGTTTAAGAGACCCTGTTTCCACATAAAGTTAAAAACTAGGTCTGGGAGTGTAGCCCGGAGGTAGAAGGGCTTCCAGGAACCCCAGTACCACCAAAAAAAAAAATAAATAAATAAAAATAAAAAAATAAAAAATAAAAATAAACATATAAGGCCACATCAGCAAACATTCTCTCAAGGGAATCTTCTCTTTTACAGCGATACAGGTGGTAAAACAATATCTCTTTTTTTTCTTTTCCCCTTGTACTGGGAATTGAACCTACACCCTAGCCCCTACATTTTGTGGTATGAGGAATTGGACCCAGGGGCATTTTACTTCTGAACTACACCCTCAGCCCTATTTTAGTATTTTTATTTTGCGGCAAGGTCTCACCGAGTTACTGAGGGCCTCGCTGAGCTGCTGAGGCTGGCTTCAAACCGCCAATCCTCCTGTTTGTTTCCCAAGTCCAGGGATTGCAGCTGTGCGCCACCATGCCGGCTCACTAAGAATGTGTTAAAATAAACCAGGGGAGATCAGGATTGGCCTCATTAGTAAATCAAGAACTTCAGGCAGGCATTTTTCTCCACAGGTAATAGAAGATGCCGTTTATACCATTTGAATGTGCAAGGGTTTAGTCGAGCAGAACCAGTTATTCACTGAGGATTTGGAAAGAAAAACATTTATCATCCTGCGTTCTGGTATCTAAGTCTGCATCAGGGAGGATCGTGGTTCGAGGCCAGCCTCGGCTACTTAGCGAGGCCCTCTGCAACTCAGTGAGACCCTGTTTCAAAATAAAGAATAAATAGGGCAAGGGGTGTGGCTCGGAGGTCACATGCCTCTGGGTTCCATCCCAAGACCTGCAAAAAAAAAAAAATAATAATAAATTAAATTTAAAAATAAAAAATAAAATAGGGCTGGGGATGTAGCTCAGAGGTAGAACGCCCCCGGATTCAATCCGTCCATGGTACCCGCGCGTTCGTAGTGGCAAGCCGGATGCATTCTGTGTGATGGGCCTTTTGGTTTTGTCTGCATGCTTTTGCTTGAAGGCAAACACGGAACTACATAATAATAGTGATAACTTGGAGAGGATGTCTTGGGAGCACATGGATTGGAAAGCTTTCCGGGCTGTGTTTTCTCCTGCCTGCTAATACCAACTCCAGTCTCCGCACCTGTATTATAGTTACCTCGCTGGTCGCTGTGTGATAGGTTACCTCGGCACCGAGGGGGATCAGTGCTGTCACAGCAGACCTCGAGAGTCAGGGATGCAGGCGCTGCTCAGCTGGCTCAGCATCCCTGCCTGGCCAGAAACTCGGCACATACCTATCCAGTCCTTGGGAAACTGGAATAGAAAGATTGTGGGTTGGAGGCTAGCTTCTGTAACTCAGTGATACCCTCAGCCATGGAGTGAGACCCCAATTCAAAATTAAGCGCCCCAGCACTTGAGAGGCTGAGTCAGCAGGATCACGGTTCGAGGACAGCCTCAGCTACTTAGGGAGGCCCTCTGCAACTTGGTGAGAATAAAAAAATAGGGCTGTGGGTGTAGCTCCCAGGTAGAATGACCCTGGGTTTCACCCCCAGTACTGCACATAAACAAACAGATGTTCAGGAGTATAGCTCAGAGGTTGAATGTCCCTGGGTTCAACTCTCAGTAGAATTAAAAAAAAAAAAAAAAAAAAGTAGTCAGGCATGGTGGCGCACACTTGTAATCCTTGGGCTTGGGAGGCTGAGACAGGAGGATCGCACAGGTTCTTAGCCAGCCTCAGCTACTGAGTGATGAAACGGGGGTTTCTTGAGAAGAAACCCTACGTCTCCTCGAGATGAAATGGCTTCATCTCGTTTCCTAAGAAGGAACTCGACGTTTTCTTACCAGGTTCTTGTCTACGGTGAGCGAAGAATGATACCCGCAGACCGCAGGAAGGGGAGTAAAAGGTTTATTGGAAGCAGCAGGGAATGGGGCAAGGGTGGCTGAACACCCCCAAAGGGGCTGGAACTCTGGGGTCCAGCAGCTGCCTTCAGGACAATACTTGAGAGTAGCCCAAGCCGAATTGCCTTCAGGAGCAGGCTGCTTTCTTCCAGAGTCCACGCAATCTGCCAGAAGGGAATAGAGAAAAGTGGCCGAACACCCCATAGGGGCTGTCGGAATAGAGGAAAGTGGCCGAACACCCCATAGGGGCGGTCAGAACTCCGGGGTCCAGTAGCTGCCTTCAGGTCACTACCCGAGTGTCGCTTGAGCCAAGTGCCATCAATTACAAACTACTTTCTCCCAGAGTCCATGTGATCTGCCAGAAAAGAGGTGCAGGTCACCACTAGGGGCCCTGGTTAGCCTTGATGTCCAGCAGAGGCCTTCAGGTCACTACTTGAGAGTCACCGGAGCCACGTGCCCTCAGATGCACTCTGCCTTTTCTCAGGGCTAACATGACCTGCCAGAGAGAGAGAGAGAGAGAGAGAGAGAGAGAGAGAGAGAGAGAGAGAGAGAGAGAGAGAGAGAGAAAGAAGAAGAAGGAGGAGGAGGAGGAGGAGGAGGAGGAGGAGGAGGAGGAGGACAGCTCCCCAAAAGGGGAGGGAGTCCCGAGACGGATAGCCCCAATTTCTGATCCCCAAGGGCCAATGCTGAACCACTTGCAATCCTCTTTTGGTTAGGGTGATTTTGGGAATTCTGGGAAGCAGCTCTCAGGATTTGCATAGGGTATTTGCAAGTCCTTTGAAGAATCTCCTTTCAGGAAGCCAGACTTGCTGGGTAGGTTTGTTGATTAGTAAACAGATGGCTTTGTGAAGCTCTGGCCTTCTTATCTCTGAGCCTTTGGAATTTCAGGTATTTTTCGCCCCGCAGGAAACTCAGTAAATTAGCTTTTTTCTAAGGAGGCCTTTTCCCTATCTGCCTATTTCCTTTCTCCTCAGTGAGACCCATTGCAACTCACCCTGTTTCAAAATAAAGGATAAATAAAAAATAGGGCTGGGGGTATAGCTTGGAGGTAGAATGCCCCTGGGTTCCACCTCCAGGACCACAAAATAAATTAAATAAATAAAAGATGTCAGCCTGGGCTGCAATCTTTGAATATTTGGTCATAGAAGTAAAACACGATCTTTTCAACCCTGCTGCAGACCAACCCCAGTGAGCAAGGGGGTGAGTCTGGAGTATCTGAGTGCCAGGAAGCACGGCCTCACCCATGGCCGAAGTGACAGCTCACAGAGAGATCCTTTTGTTAAGTAAAATAAAAAATGTCGGGAAAATGTGGGTAAAATAAAAAAATCGGGGTGCTGGGCAGTTGCATGGGGCCTGCGCAACCCTCCGAGGCTAGAGGAGGTGGGCTCTCTTTTTTAAGGTGAGCATCTCGGGGGAGTTTACTCGCGGGAACGCCCAATTCTCACAGGGGTTCCCCCCGCGCAGAGCTCATGTGACTCGGAGGTCACATGAGTGATGTGACTCGGAGGTCACATGAGTGCAGGACCCGACTTACTACCTTTCTTAGCTACATAACAGTTAGTTAGAAATTCTTCGACACCAGATTTGTGCTCTTAATTATACTCTTGAAGAAGAATATAGTTTTCTTCCAAAGAAAAACAGTTGGCCAGGCTTGATGGTACACGCCTGTCATCCCAGTACTTGGGAGGCGGAGACAGGAGGGTCACAGGTTCGAGGCCAGCCTTAGCAACTCAGCAAGACCCTTGGCAACTTGGAGAGATCTTGTTTCAAAATTTGAAAATGCCGGGCGTGGTGGCGCACACTTGTCATCCCAGCATTCGGGAGGCTGAGACTGGAGGATTGTGGTTCGTGGCCAGCCTCAGCTACTTAGGCTCTCCGCAACCCAGTGAGACCCTGTTTCAAAATAACGAATAAAAAAAAATAGGGCTGGGGTGCAGCTTGAATGTAGAATGCCCCCAGCACCTCAATAAATAAATAAACAAACAAACAAACAAACAGCCGGGCATGGTAGCGCACCCTTGTAATCCCTGCGCTTGGGAGGCGGAGACAAGGAGTATTGCACAGGTTTGAAGCCAGCCGCGCTGGCTTAAGAGACCCTATTTCCAAATTAAAAAAAATATAAAAATAGGTCTGGGAGTGTAGCCCAGAGGTAGAAGGGTTTCCAGGAACCCCAGTGCCACAAAAATAAATACATAAATAAATAAAATAAAATGAAAATAAAATAAAAAGAAGCTGGGGGCGTAGCTTGGAGGCCGAATGCCTCTGGGGTCAATCCTCAGTACCAATATATAAACCGCCCTTGAGCCCTATCAGATGAGCCTCCTGAGACCCCCTTGATTCCGGCAATCCCTCTCTCTCAACTCCCCCCCCCCAAGACATTTAGGAAATATTAGCTTTTCTTTTTCAAAATAATGAAACCATGAGGTCCTCACCTTTAGAGCTAACTAGCCTTTAGAGCTAACTAGCAGAGTGGACTAAAATAATTAGGCGGGTCCTTTCCTAATGCTCACAGAGCTCTGAGAATGTGCTGGTCTTAGTCACGCCTTTGGAGGTGGTGGCATACCTTTGACATCCCTGGCTCCTGCGCTGAAAAAACAAAAAACAACAAAAAAAACAAAAGGTCGTTCATTCCTGGAGGGTGACAAAGGAAAGCCAGGCTCAACCGTAATTTGAGGCGCGTGAGATTGAAACACCTGAGCCCGCTGGCGCTCTGTCTGCGATGCTGGCGCAGGACAGGACACTCAGCGCGACAGATGAGCGTTTAAAAGGATCTTTGGACTTTAAGGTTGGGAGAGGCCTGGCGAGGTGGCGACCGGAGGATCGCGCAGGTTCGAAGCCAGCCGCGCTGGCTTAAGAGACCCTGTTTCCAAATAAAAATATAAAATAGGTCTGGGAGTGTAGCCCGGAGGTAGAAGGGCTTCCAGGAGCCCCAGTACCACCAAAACAAACAAAGAAAGTTGGGAGAGAAGCTACAAGATCTCCTTTTTTTCTACACGAGGCAGTTGAAGTCCACAATGGGAAAGGGCTTCCCAGGGTGGCTGGCCCGGGCAAGGTGGTATCTGCTGGTGTGCCTCCCAGGCAGCCTGGATCTCACCTGGAGCTTTTTTTTTTTTTTTTTTTGGTGGTACTGGGGATGGAACCCTTCTTCCTCCGGGCTACACTCTCAGACTATTTTATATTTTTATTTGGAAACTTAAACCAGCGAGGCTGGCTTTGAACCTGCGCGATCCTCCTGTCTCTGCCTCCCAAGCATAGGGATTACAAGTGTGGGCCACCACGCCTGGCTCACCTGGGCACTTTGTTTTGTTTTGTTGTTTTTATTGGGGGTGGTATCCAGGGACATTCTACTTCTGAGCTATGCCCCCAGCCCTATTTTTTTATTCTTTATTTTGAAAGAGTCTCACTGAGTTGCAAAGGACCTCACTAAGTTGCTGAGGCTGGCCTTGAACTGCCATCCTCCTGTCTCAGCCTCAGGAATGCTGGGATTACAAGGGTGTGCCGCCACGCGGGCTCCCTGGGTGCTATTGAGACTTGCAGAAGGAAGGCTAGTCCCGTGGCCTGGCATCCCCAGCGCCCAGGCGGGTGCACCTCGGGGTTCTAGGCTGGGATCGCAGCCCTCACCTTGCGCTGTATGTTGGACGCTGTAAGTGGCTTTAGCATGGAACTTGGTGGACCACAGCGTGTCTGTCCCAAGGCCAGTGTGGCCTGGCTTGGATGGCATCCTCCATCTTGCTTTTAATTTTTCCTTGAATTCTCCCTCCTTTTCAAGGCTGCCTGAGATGGGCTACCAGAATTTCCCAAGGAGGAAAATAGGTGAGGATAAGAACAACCACAAAAATCTGAAATGGGACATGAAAGATAATAGCTTTTTTTTTTTTTTTTTTTTTTTTAATTTTGATACCTGGGATTGAACCCAGGGGGATTCTACCCTGAGCTACACCTCCATTCTTTATTTTGAAACAGGGTGTCACTAAGTTGCAGAGGCCCTCACTGAGTAGCTGAGGCTGGCCACAAACCCAGATTCTCCTGTCTCAGCCTCTCAAGTACTGGGATTACAATTTCACACCACCAGGACTAGCTTTAATGTTGTTATTATTAATCATATTTCCAACTTAACCATTTTTCTGTCCCAGGATTGTGTGCGGACAGCTTGTAGGTGTAGGCGGTCAGCCGAGCATGGTGACACACGCTTGTAATCCCAGCGTTCAGGAAGCTGAGACAGGAGATCGCTGTTCGCAGACAGCCTCAGCTACTTAGTGAGGCCCTTCCCAACTCAGTGATATTTACTTTCTTTTCTTCTCTCTCTCTTTCTTTCTTTCTTTCTTTCTTTCTTTCTTTCTTTCTTTCTTTCTTTCTTTCTTTCTTTCTTGGTACTGGGGATGGAACCCAGGGGCATTCAACCTCTGAGCTACACCCCCTGCCCTATTTTTTATTCTTTATTTTGAAACAGGGTCTCACTGAATTGCAAAGGGCCATCACACCTGGCATTTTTTAAATTTTGAAACAAGATCTCTCCAAGTTGCCAAGGGTCTTATTGGGTTGCTAAGGCTGGGTTGAACCTGTGACCCTCCTGTCTCAGCCTCCCAAATACTGGGATTACAGGCATGCACCAGCATGCCTGGGCAACTGTTTTTGTTTTTAGGAAAACTATATTCCTCTTTCATATGTATGTATATATGTATTTATGTATGTATGTATTTTGTGGTACTGAGGTTAGAACCCAGAGGCTTTTCTATCTCCAGGCTATTTGGAAACAGGGTCTCACTAAGTTACTGAGAGCCTCACTAAGTAGCTGAGGCTGGCTTCGAACCTGTGCCATCCTACTGTCTCAGCCTCCCAAGCGCTGGGATTACAAGCGTGCGCCACCATGCCTGGCTGAGAACCTGCTTCAAAATAAAGAATTAAAAAATAGGGCAAGGTGTGTAGCTCAGAGGTCCAATGCCCCTGTGTTCCATCCCCAGACCTGCTAAATAAATAGACAAAAAAAAAAAAAAAAAGAAAGGAAGGAAGGAAGGAAAAAAGAAAGAAGAAAGAAAGAAGTAAGCTATCCTGTGTTCCAGATGTCTAGGCCAGTCTTTAGGACCCATGGCGCCCCCTATCATGGCTGGACACAGGACCTGGGACCTCGTGCATGCCGGGCAAGTGCTCCACCACTGAGCCCAGGCCCCAGAGTTGGTGTTTTCTGACCTTGACGGTTGGTTTCCAGGAGAAGGAGGCAAGTGTTTTGCAGGATGGGACTGAGGTTCTGGCTTGGGAGAGGGAAACCTGGAGGTGCACACAGCCCTGATGACCTCACACCAGGGCTGTGTACTGTCAACATGGCGTGGAGATGTCGGCTTGGATCACTTGGTTAAGGTCCTGAGGGCTGGATTTCCGCACCATTGAGTCTCTCTCCCTCCCTGCCTGCCTTCCTTTCCTGGCTGCCTGCTTGCTTGGTGGTGCTGGGGATTGAAGCCAGGGCTCTCCGCCTGGGAGCCACACCCCCAGCCCTATTTTATTTTTTATTTGGTTGTCTTGTTAAGTTGGCCTAGAGCCTGAGCTTGTCCTGGGGTGGGGGAAAGTGGTCTAAGCTTCACTTCGGGAGGGGCTGTGTCCTTGTTTGCCAGGAAACCCTATGAGGCGTACAGATGTGTTCACCCGTCCCGCACTGGGCTGTTCTGGAAAGGCCACTGTTGGCCTCTCTGTGGTGGAGGAAAATTTGGAAGAGATTTGAGTATCCATTTCAGTGTAGACTTCATCTAGAGTATCAGTCTCACTTCCCAAAGTGTGTGTGTGTGTGTGTGTGTGTGCGTGTGCGTGTGTGTTACTGGGGATTGAACTAAGTAGCTGAGGTTGGCCGCGAACCCTGATCCTCCTGCCTCAGCCTCCCACATGCTGGGATTTTTTAGTTACTGGGGATTGAACCTAGGGGCTTTTTTTTTTTTTTTTTTTTCCAGGTCTGGGGATGGAACTCAGAGGCATTCTACCTCCGAGCTGCATCTCCAACCCTACTTATTTTATTATTATTTTTAAACTGGGTCTCACTGAGTTGCACAGGGCCTCACTAAGTAGCTGAGGCTGTCCGCGAACCGCGATCCTCCTGTCTCAGACTCCCCAATGCTGGGATTCCAAGTGCACACCACCACACCCGGCCCTATTTTTTTTTTTTTTTTTAATTCTCTATCTTGAAACAGGGTCTCACTGAATTGGGGAGGGCCTCCCTAAGTAGCTGAGGCTGACGACTAGTCCATTGATCCTCCTGTCTCAGCCTCCCAAATGCTTGGATTATAAGCGTGCGCCACCACGCCTGGCTGCGCTTTTATTTTTGAAACAGGGCCTAGGTTGACGAGGCTGACCTGGAACCTGTGACCCTCCTGTCCCAGCCTTCCAAGCCCCAGGATTTACGGTTGTGAGCCATCACGCCTGCCTTTCCAAATTTCTTCATCACTGTCTACTCAACAAATGATTTCACGGTACCCATCAGTGTGGGATCCTTCTTAGTGAGTTCTATAACAAAACATTCAAAGTAGGTTTTTTTCTTTTTCTTTTTTTTTTTTTTTTTTGGTGGTACTGGGGGTGGAACCCAGAGGCTTTCTACCTCCGGGCTGTACTCCCAGACTTATTTTATACTTTATTTGGAAACAGGGTCTGTTTCTAGGTTGCTGAGAGCCTCACTAAGTAGCTGAGGCTGGCTTCAAACCTGTGCGATCCTCCTGTCTCAGCCTCCCAAGCGCGGGGATTACAAGCGTGCGCCACCTCGCCCGGCTCTCAAAGTAGTTTTTATAGGCCGGGCGTGGTGGCGCACGCTTGTCATCCCCGCGCTTGGGAGGCAGAGACAGGAGGATTGCGCAGGTTCGAAGCCAGCTGCGCGCACTGGCTTAAGAGACCCTGTTTCCAAATAAAAATGTAAAAATAGGTCTGGGAGTGTAGCCCAGAGGTAGCAGGGCTTCCAGGAACCCCAGTACCACCAAAAAAAAAAAAAAAAAAAAAAAAAAAAAAAGTAGTTTTTATAGTAAAAGAAAAGGGCTTTTTCCCCTCTTCTTATTTCACTAGGTGGTTATATAGTATTTCATTACTGTGTGTGGGTGTGGGTGTTTTTGGGGATTGAACCCAGGGACATTCTACCTCTGAGCTATACCCCCAGCCCTTTTTTGGTCTTGATTTTGAAACAGGGTGTCGCTCAGTTGCTGAGGCTGTCCCTGAACCTGTAATCACCGTCTCAGTCTCTCAAGTACCCGGACGAAGGGACATGAAGCCCAGAAAATTCCTTTTCAGAAGTGCACTGACGCCGGGCACGGTGTACTTCCACCCCCAGCACCACCAAAAAGAAAAAAAAAAAAAGTACACTAACAAGCCCAACTGGTTGGGAGCAGGTTTGGGGTCAGAGAAGGATTGGGGTTTTCATTCAGTCCCAGGTAACTAGCTGGGGCAGAAAAACCAGGCCTGCTGGGAAGGAACGAGGCCCAGCCCTCCATTCTCTCTGCAGAAGAGCCCGCCTTGGTTAATCCAGCGAGAAGGTTAAGCCGAAGGCCTCGTTAAGCGAGTTCCTTTCTCCTCTAAGTATTTTTAGAAGCAGAAAATATCAACCATAAATATTTAATGTTGTCTTTGTAGACGTTAGCATTGAAGAAGTACTAAAAGGTGAGCAGGAGATGGTGCGTGCTGAGCTGGGGGCAGGGACGCCCCAGCACAGCCCACGGCATAAAGACAGCGTCATACACACCTGTCCTCGGGAGGCTGAGACAGGAGGCTGAAGACCGCAGGCGGCGGGCCAGCCTCTGCACCGCAGGGAGACCCTTCCCAACTTAGCGGGGCCCTGTTCCAAAATAAAAAATAAAATAGGGATGAGGGCGTATCCTGGAAGTAGAACGCCCCTGGGTTCAGTCCCTAGAAACAATAAATAAATAAATGGATAAATAAATGAATAAATAAAGAAGCAGCAGCAGGAACCAGCAAGTGAACCACTGACCCTGAGTTTCATGAAGACCCAGTAGTGACTGTGTTTGCCAGGACCTTCCCCACTCTTTTCCATTTTTAAAAAGAATTAGGTGGGAAGCCGGGCATGGGGGCACATGCTTGTCATCCCAGCATTTGGGAGGCTGAGACAGGAGGATCACAGTTTTCAGACAGCCTCAGCTAATACTTAGTGAGGACCTCTGCAACTCAGTGAGACCCTGTTTCAAAATGAAGAAGAATAAGCCGGACGTGGTGTCACACGCTTATAATCCCTGCGCTTGGGAGGCTGAGACGGGGATCGTGCCGGTTCGAAGCCAGCCTCAGCCAGAGTGAGGCTCTCAGCAACTTAGTGAGACCCTGTTTCCAAATAAAATAGAAAATAGGGCTGGGAGTGTAGCCCGGAGGTAGAAAGCCCCTGGGCTCCACCCCCAGTACCACAAAGTGTGAAAAGAAACAGAAACAGCTATAAACCCACCCGTAGAAAACACCCCCATCAGCCGGGCATGGTGGCGCACGCTTGTAATCCCTGTGCTTGGGAGGCAGAGACAGAAGGATCGCGCAGGTTCGAAGCCAGCCGCGCGTGCTGGCTTAGGAGACCCTGTTTCCAAATAAAAAGTATAAAATGGGTCTGGGAGTGTAGCCCGGAGGTAGAAGGGTTTCCAGGAACCCAGTACTACCAAAAAAACTGGTTTTTTTTGCGTGTGTTCCTTTAAGTGTGTGCGTGTTGGGGGCAGGGGGACTGTGTACTCAGCTTCGGAGCGGGGTACCTTCCACACAGACGCATTGGACTGTCTCCTCACATGGACTTGGTCGCATCTGCTCCATCCGCCGGGCCTTCTTGTGTTTATCTAACACACGTGGCTGGAGCCTTAGGCTCCCAGGGTTGCTTTAGGGCAGATTGCTAGAAATGGCACTGAGGGCGCAGAGGGTGAGCAGCCCACAGCTTACTGGAAGGCAGAGCGGCTGTGCTGGGAGTCGGGGTGGTGTGCGGGGTGCGTGGTCTTCTTCGCTAGCTCAGGATCATTCTGGACTGGGTCAGAATGTGGGGCGTGCTCTGCGGGATCCCGGCCCCAGCCATTCGTGCATTTCTTCTCGTGTTTCATCGTAATGAGTTGGGATGTTTGCTTCTGGTGAGCAGTAAAAGAATCTCCTTTCCCTTGAACCGGCCGCCAGCCACTTGGAAAGGCACATGGCAAGGTTTTTTGTTTGTTTTGTTTTGTGGGTCTGGAATCCAGGGGCATTCTATCTCCAAGCTGTACCCCCAGCCTTATTTTGCATTTTTTATTTTGAAACAGGGTCTCGCTGAGTTGCAGAGCGCCTCGCTAAGTAGCTAAGACTGTTCACAAACCGTGATCCTCCTGTCTCAGCCTCCCAGGTACTGGGATTACAAGTGTGTGTCGCCACACCCAGCTCTCTTTTCTTTTTTTTAAATAGGGTCTTGCAGAGCCGGGCGTGGTGGCGCACACTTGTAATCCCCGCGCTTGGGAGGCTGAGACAGGAAGATGGCACAGGTTCGATCGAAGCCAGCCTCAGCTACTTAGTGAGGCTCTCAGCAACTTAGTGAGACTCTTTCCAAATAAAACAGAAAATAGGTCTGGGAGTATAGCAGGAGGTAGAATGCCCCTGGGTTCTAACCCCAGTACCACAAAAATAAATAAATAAATAAATAAATAAATAAATAAATAAATAAATTCTTGCTAAGTAGCTGAGGCTTTCCTCCAACCTGTCACCCTCCTGTCTCAGCCTCTCAAGGACTGGGATTACAGGCATGCACCACCATGCCTGGTTTCCTTCCTTCATTCCTGCCTCCCTCAGCTCTCTTCCTTTCTTGTGCCCAGGATGGTACCCGGGGCCTCCCACGGGCCCACCCGCCGCGCCCACCCGCCGAGCAGTGTCTGCCGCTCCGCTACGCCCCCAACCCTCAGTGTAGCATTTCCGACACTCTGTGGTCTGTCCGCTCCAGACTGGAGCCAGACTGAGCCCTCAGCTCAGAGCTGCATATTAAACAAGCGCTCAATTCAGACAGTCAGAAGCACGCACCAACCCAGGAAGGTGCTAAGATTAGACATCCACACCCCTCCCGCTGGTGACCGGAGGGCCCTCCCCGCATCCTGAAGGGATGGCTGCGTGCTCGTGCGTCAGTGCACACAGGTGTCACAGGATGCCTCCCAAGACCTGCTGTGACCTACCTGCTTCCTGCTAGGATGCTCAAGTGACTTTATTTATTTATTTATTTATTTATTTATTTATTTATTTATTTATTATTTTTGCAGTACTGGGGATGGAACCCAGAGACATTTTACCTCCGAGTTACATGCCCAACTCCTATTTTTATTATTATATTTTAATTTATATATTTATTTATTGGTGGTACTGGGGGTGGAACCCAGGGACTTTTCTACCTCTGGGCTATACTCCCAGACCTATTTTATACTTAATTTGGAAATAGGGTCTCTCTCTCTCTCTCTCTCTCTCTCTCTCTCTCTCTCTTTGGTGGTATTGGGGGTGGAACCCAGAGGCTTTCCACCTCCAGGCTATACTCCCAGACCTTTTTTATATTTTATTTATTTATTTATTTTTTGGTGGTCCTGGGGGTGGAACCCAGGGGCTTTTCTACCTCCAGGCCATACTCCCAGACCTATTTTATATTTTATTTGGAAACAGAGTCTCACTAAGTTGCTCAGAACCTCACTAAGTAGCTGAGGCTGGCTTTGAACCTGTGTGATCCTCCTGTCTCAGCCTCCCAAGCGCGGAGATTACAAGCATGCGCCACCACGCCCGGCTTTTTATATTTTATTTGGAAACAGGGTCTCACTAAGTTGCTGGAAGCCTCACTGATTAACTGAGGCTGGCTTCGAACCCGTGTGACCCTCCTGTCTCAGCCTCCCAAGTGTGGGAATTACATGCATGCTCCACGCGCCCGGTGAAACAGGGTCTTACTCTTGAAAGGTTGAACTGGGGCTTGGGGGCTTGGGGAGACCGCGAAGGAGGCAAAACAGCCACCAAGGTAATGAAAATCTGCCTTAATCTGGGGGGAAAAACCCAGCACGTTTGGAGTTTGGGGTTCCAGGCAAAGTCAGCGGGTCGGGGAAGGGACGGACAAGCCTTCACTTGGAGAGTTGTGAGTGGTCCGGATCGGCCTGCTGAGTTGCCCACATGGCGGGCCGGAAGTGATTCTGCTTTTAGGCTGATATTCTGGGGGGTGGGACTAAGCCCTCCTGGCCCTGCTGCGAGATCACATGGTGGGGGGGGGGGCGGCTTATCATCACTAAGTTACTGAGAGCCTCACTCAGTAGCTGAGGCTGGTTTCGAACCTGTGCTGTATTCCTGTCTCAGCCTCCCAAGCGCTGGGATTACACCACTCCCGGCCATTATTATTATTATTATTATGCGGTACTGGGAATGGAACCCAGGGGGATTTTACCACCGAGCTACATGCTGAAATCCTATTTTTATTCTTTATTATTATTATTATTATTATTATTATTATTATTATTATTATGCAGTACTGGGGATGGAACCCAGGGGCATTCTAACTCCGAGCTCCACCCCCAGCCCTATTTGTTATTCTTTATTTTGAAACAGGGCCTCACTGAGTTGCAAAGGGTCTTGCTAAGTAACTAAGGCTGGCTGCACACCCACAAGTCTCCTGTCTCAGCAGTAATTTTATAGACCAACAGTGGTAGGAAATACACAGGTGTGTGCTTGCGTGTGTGTGTGTGTGTGTGTGTGTGTGTGTGTGTGTGTGTATGTGTGTGTGTGTGTGTGTGTTGGAGGGTACCAGAGATTGGACCCTGGGATATTCTACCTCTGCACTACACTCTCAGCCCTTTTTCTTTTTCTTTTGTTTTTATTTTGGACCTGGAGGTTGAACCTAGGTTCATTCTACCTCCAAACGACACCCCCAGCCCTATTATGTATATATATTTTTCAAACCTCACTAACTCACTGAGCTGCTGAGAAACCGACCAAGTTGCTGAGCCTGGCCTCAAACCTGGGATTCTTCTTTCTCAGCCTCCCAAGGACTGGGATGACAGGCATGTGCCTGGCAATTTCGTGTATTTTTGCTCCAAAGTACACTCAATAGGTAAGCCAGGCGTCTAAGGAATCCTTTTCTGCCAAATTAGGTTGAGCCACTCTGTGGCCCAAGAGAATCAATCTCTCTCTCTCTCTCTCTCTCTCTCTCTCTCTCTCTCTCTCTCTCTCTCTCTCTCTCTTTTCTTGTACTGTGAATGGAACTCAGGGGCATTCTACCTCTGAGCTACACCCCCAGCCCGATTTTTTAGTCTTTTTATTTTTAATTTCTTGAGGGTCTGGGGATGGAACCCAGGGACATCTGACCTCCGAGCTACACCCCCTGCCCTATCTTTTATTCTTTATTTTGGTTTTTTTTTTTTGGTTTTTTTGTTTTTTTTTTGTTTTGTTTTTGGTGGTACTGGGGTTCCTGGAAGCCCTTCTACCTCCGGGCTACACTCCCAGACCTATTTTTACATTTTTTTAAATTTGGAAACAGGGTCTCCTAAGCCAGCGCACGCGGCTGGCTTCGAACCTGCGTGATCCTCCTGTCTCTGCCTCCCAAGCGCGGGGATTACAAGCGTGCGCCACCACACCCGGCATTATTCTTTATTTTGAAACCGGGTCTCACTGAGTTGCGGAGGGCCTCGCTAAGTAGCCGAGGCTGTCCGCGAACCCTGATCCCTGATCCTCCAGGTCTCAGCCTCCCGAATGCTGGGATGACAAGCGTGCGACACCACGCCCGGCTTAGTGTTTTTATTTTTGAAACAGTGTCTCACTGAGTTGCAGAGGGCCTCACTGAGTAGCTGAGGCTGTCCAGGAACCGCGATCCTCCGGTCTCGGCCTCCCGAATGCTGGAATGACAGGTGGGATCCTCCACTCTCGGCCTCCCAGAATACTTCCATTTAGTACTTTACTCCTGGCCCCGACCTCAGAGCATTCCTCATGCTATGGCGCCAAATAGAAGGCACTGAAGTAGGGAAAGGAGATGCAGAGAGTGGCTCTTTCTCCCAAGTGCCCTTCAGAAGGTGGTTCCAAGGGATGGCAGTGACCTTGAACGCAGCCGCTGAAGGCTCGTGCACAAGTCCAGTGCATGCACCGTGGTCTTTTCAGCTTCAGCTGTGGATAAACAGACTTCCTTGTCTCCCCACCAAAACAAACATCAGAGCATAAAGGGCTTTCCTCCATTCCGTGGTGTCCGAGCCCAGCCTTCTTCGGGGTGGCTTTCGTGAGTTCAAAACGGAACTTCTCGAGGCTGTAGGCTTCCTCTTGCTGCAGAACCGATTTGCTTTGCCTTTTGGGGATGAGTCGCTGGGAGCCCAGCGCCTGCGGGTGTCAATTCCCCAGTGCTTTCGAGAGTTAGGGCTTCATTAAAGCTTAAAGGCCAGCTGGAAATGTAAGGAGCAGAACGACATTACTTAAAAGAGGATTTAATGGTTTGAAATCAGAAAATATACATCTTCTAGCTTTGTTCTTTTTCGAGATTGTTTTGGGTATCTAGAGTCCATATTCCATATTAGGATAGATTTTTTTGTGAAAAATAAATAAATAAATATATGATACTTTCACCTTAGAAAAAGAAAGAAATATTCTCTGGTAAGAAAGAAAGCAAAAAGAAATATTGAAATGTTATCTTTAAGTCATCAAAAGCTTGGTATCAGACAAATGAAACTGTTATGTGAGATTATCATCATTAATATTGGATAAATTGCTAAAATACTAGATGTCAACCACTAAGCCAAGCATGGGAAGGAGGGATGGGGAGGGAACGGGGTGGGGATCGGGTAGGGGCTAACTGGGCGATGTGTGCATGCATGTCTACAAAAGTATTATTTTTATCCCACTATGATGTATGAATACAGTGCACCAATAAAAAAAATTTAAAAAAGAATATTTACTAACAAAAAGAAGTAAATAAAAGAGGATTTAAGCCTGGCGTGGTGGCGCACGCTTGTCATCCCAGCATTTGGGAGGCTGAGACAGGAGGATCTGGGTTTGGGGACGACAGCCTCAGCTACTTAGTGAGGTCCCTAGCAACTTAGGAGACCCTATTTCAAAATGAAAATATAAAAGAGGGCTGGGGTTGTATCTCAGAGGTATAATGCCCCCCGAGTTTAATCCACAGTACCAAAATAATAATAATAATTTAGATAAATTGCTTTGAAAAATTGTTCTTAGATACCAAAGTTTTAAAAAGCTTTCAGCCAAGCCGGGCGTGGTGGTGCACACTTGTCATCCCAGCATTCGGGAGGCTGAAACTGGAGGATCGTGGTTCGCTGACAGCCTCAGCTACTTAGTGAGACCTTGTTTCAAAATAAAGAATTAGCCGGGCGTGTATTCCCAGCATTTGGGAAGCTGAGACTGGAGGATCTCGGTTCGTAGACAGCCTCAGCTACTTAGTGAGGCCCTCTGCAACTCAGAGACCCTGTTTCAAAATAAAGAATAAAAATAGGGCAGGGAGGGTATCTCGGAGGTCAAATGCCTCTGGGTTCCTTCCCCAGACCCGCAAAAAAAAAAAAAAAATAAAGTAAAATAAATTTTAAAAATAAAGAATTTTAAAAGTAGGGCTGGGTGTTTAGCTCAAGGTAAAATGTTCCTGGGTTCTATCTGCAGTACTACAAAATACAAAAATGAAAAAGGCCGGGCGTGGTGGCGCACGCTTGTAATCCTCACACTTGGTAGGTGGAGACAGGAGGATCGCACAGGTTCGAAGCCAGCATTACTGGCTTAAGAGACCCTGTTTCCAAATAAAAATATAAAAAAAATAGGTGTCTGGGAATGTAGCCCGGAGGTAGAAGGGTTTTCAGGTACCCCAGTACCACCCTAAAAACATAAAAATAAAAAAATAAAAAATTTAAAAAAAGAACATGAGACTTTCTGGGACATGCCTCTACCCTACCAAGAAAGACATGGAAATGTCACTTGTGCATCTGGAAGTAACTGAGTACATTTTGTTTCTTTGTTTTTGTTTAGAGTTTGAATCTGGCTTCTGAATGATCGTAGTGTAATGTTGAAAGTAGAGTTTGGGGAAACTGGGACGAAGGCAAGCACCAACCAGAGTATTAACAACGGCTTTAATCAAGAGTCCGGCACCTTCCGGGAGTCAGCCGGCCATGGGGAGGGCTGATGAGCCACCATCTGGAGAGTTGTGCACTAGTAACGCCAGCCTTCCCGCCGAGTCACGTGGTGGAGTGGAAATGCCCATGTTTTATAGGCACGCCGATGCTCTCGCAATGTTTGGAGTCTTGTGGCACCTGGATTCTCCCGATAGCTCCGCTTCTGTCTTCCAGGGTTCTGCCTCCTGTTCCCACTGTGGGGTCATGTGGGGGTACCCAACCTATCACGTAGATACTTATATTGTTTTTTTCCTTTCTGTTTTGGTACTAGAGACTAAGCTTAGAGATATTCTACTTCCAAACTATACCTTCAGCCTACTTTTTTTTTTTTTAATTGGTGCATTGTAGTCGTACTTTTTTTTTTGGGGGGGGTGATACTGGAGTTCCTGGAAGCCCCTCTACTCTGGGCTACGCTCCCAGACCTATTTTCTATTTTTATTTGGAAACAGGGTCTCTTAAGCCAGCTGGGCTGGCTTCGAACCTGCGCGATCCTCCTGTCTCCGCCTCCCAAGTGCGGGGATTACAAGCCTGTGCCACCATGCCCGGCAAAAAATCACTTTCGTTTTAAAGGCTGTGCAGTGGATCATTGTTTGTGTATAGAAGTCCTCCTTATGCGTCCATCCACTTATAGATAGACACGTGGGCTTTTCAGCTTTGGAATGGTGTGAAGAATGCTGCCGTGAACACTGAGGTGTAAACTTTTATTGCAGTGTCTGCTTTTCATATCTTAGTATACAATTATGGATAGAATTTGGATCCGCTGCTAAATCTGTGTTTTTGCTTTTTTCCCCAGTGTTAGGGTTAGAACTCAGGGCCTTCTGCATGCTAGGAAAGCTAGCTGCATCCCCTTTATTTTTATTTTGAAACTGAGTCTTTTCAAGCTTGCTTAGAATTGCGATTCTCCTGCCTCAGCCTCCCTTTTAGCCACAATTAGAGACATGCTCTACTCTGCCTGGAGAGAGAGAGAGAGAATATGAATGAATGTGTGTGTGTGTAACTGGGGATTGAAGCCAGGTGTATTTTACTTCTGAGCTATACTCCAACCCTACTATTATTATTGTTGTTGTTGTTGTTTATTTTTTGGAAGTAAGGTTTTGCTAAGATACTACATCTGGTCTCAAATGAGATCCTCCCGTCTCACCTCCCAAGTATTGGGTTTGCCTTCAATGTTTAACTTTATTTGAAGGCCTGCATACTATTCCTGCAGGTTCATTTAAAAATATATGTATTTATTTTTTAAAAAAAGACCTTATTTTTTAAGTCTTTGTGAAGTGTTGGGAAGACTGAAACATAAATTCATGCTCTGTAACGCAGGATTAACAAACTATAGTCCACAGGTTACACTGAGCCCATACCTAGTTTTGTACTGTTAAACTGAGAGGGTTGTTTACATTTTTAAATGCTGGGGAGCTGGGCATGGTGGTACAGGTTTATAATCCCAGCATTTGGGAGTCTGAGACAGGAGGATTGCAGTCCGAGGGCAGCCTCAGCTACTTAGTGAGGCCCTTTGCAGCTATGTGAGACCCTGTCTCAAAGAATAAAAAAATTAGAGCTGGGGATATAGCTCGGAGATAGAATGCCCCTGGGTTCCATACCTAGTACTAAAAAAGAAGAAAAAAAAGGGGGAAAAATCTAGTAGAGAAATGCTCTGTGCTAGGTTAATCTGTGAAATTCACATTTTAAGCTGGGCGTGGTGGCTCATGCTTGTAATCCCAGCATTAGGGAGGCTGAGACAGGAGGATCGCGGTTCGCGGACAGCCTCGGCTACTTAGCGAGTCCCTTTGCAACTCGGTGAGACCCTGTTTCAAAATAAAGAATAAAAATTGGGGCTGGGGGGTGTAGCTTGGCGCTATAATGCCTCTGGGTTTCATCCCCAATACCGGAAAGAAAAAAAAAAAGCTGGGGTGTGGTTAAGAGGTAGAATGTCCTAGGTTCAATCCCCAGTCACACAAGAGAGAGGCAGATGATTAGTCCTGAGGACCTCGCCCATGCCTCCTGGCCTCTCCTCTCTCTGTGTCCACTGTCATAATTTGGAGAGAAACAAGAGAAACGAGGAAGGTGGCCCGATTTCCGTTCCCAGCGGCTGGAGGCTCGTACAGAGCTGCCCTACTTCTTGACATGGTTATTATATTAAAAGTAACACGCGTTTTTGTAAGTCATTACCGTCTTGGCACACTTAACATTCATCAGAGTCAAATATCATCATCAGGGTGGGGCACGGTGGCGCCCGCCTGCCATCCCCATCCCCGCCATCCCCATCCCCGGACTTGGGAGGCTGAGACCAGAGGATTGAGGGCTTGAGGCCATTCTTAGCAACTTAGCAAGATACTCAACCACTTAGCCGGGCAATTGAGCAAGAACCCTGCTTCAAAATAAAAAATACCCAGGCGTGGCGGTGGCGCTCCAAGCATGGGGAGGCTGAGACAGGAGGATCCTGGTTCACGGACAGCCCTTTCTTTCTTTTTCTTTCTTTTTCTTTCCACGTCTAGGAATGGAACTCAGGGGCATTTGACCTTCGAGCTACACTCCTTGCCTTATTTTTTTATTCTTTATTTTGAAACAGCATCTCACTGAGTTGCAAAGGGCCTCACTAAGTAGCTGAGGCTGTCCTTGAACCGAGATCCTCCTGTCTCAGCCCCCTGAATGCTGGGATGGCAAGCGTGCGCCACCATGCCGGGCTTGTGTTCAATTTCTAGTACCAATACATCCACGCTGTCATCCTTAGATTTCAAGCTTCCAAAATCATCTTTCTTAAAGCCCACATTGGCTTTGTCTTTCTTTTGGAGAGCTTTTAGATGTGTGTGTGTGTGTGTGTGTGTGTGTGTGTGTGTGTGTGTGTGTGTGTAGTGCTGGGGATTAAACCTAGGGGTATTCTCTGAGCTACACCACCAACCCCATTTTATTTTTTATTTTATTTTATTTTATTTATTTTTTATTTGGAAACAGAGTCTCTAAACTTCCAACATGTTAAAAATTCTTCCATGGAGAGATCTGGGGAGAATCATGTTGTATTGGACATGCTTAGCTAGATGAAGAAGTCCGTGAGTGGCAAAACGAGGTCTTTCTGACCTATCAATTCTCAGACACACACACAACCAACTTAATCCCATTGAAGCAGGGATTTATTTATTTATTTATTTATTTACTTTTATTTAATTAATTTATTTATTTATTTATTTTTTGGTGGTACTGGGGTTCCTGGAAGCCCTTATACCTCGGGGCTACACTCCCAGAACTATTTTTACATTTTCATTTTGGAAACAGGGTCTCCTAAGCCAGCGCGCGCGGCTGGCTGGCTTCGAACCTGCGCGATCCTCCTGTCTCCGCCTCCCAAGCGTGGGGATTACAAGCGTGCGCCACCACGCCCGGCTGAAGCAGGGATTTAAATTTACATTGCCTGAGCCAGGCATGATAGCACACACTCACAATCCACAGTACCTTGAGGCAGAAGGATCGCAGGTTCAAGGACAGCCTCGCCCACTTAGCAAAGAGACCCTTAGAAACCCAGCAACACTGAGTTTCTAAATAAAAATAAAATAGGGCTGGAGGTGTACCTAGTGCAGAGGGAGAACATCCCTGAGTTAAATGCCCAGAAGAGGCGTGGTGGGTGCACGCTTGTAATCCCAGTACTTGGGAGGCTGAGACTGGCAGATCCCAGGCTTAAGGCCAGCCTCTGCTACCTAGTGAGGCTTTCTGCAATTGAAGAGCCCTGGGGGTATAGCTCGGAGGTAGAATACCCTCCTCCCCTGGAGGGGGGATTTATGTCAAATGCTTTTTACCCGGAAGAAAACTAAAAACTACAAAGACACAGCTGTTGAGCCTTGGGCTTCCTTCCTGGTTGTTTTTGGCTTGTTTGCCAGTGGTTAGGTTGAGCCGGAGGGGAAATACTGTTGTTTTAGGTAAATGGGTCCCGGAGGTGTGGCTTTTCTGAAGTCCTGAAAATGTTTTGACCTTTGACGCAGTCATTAAAAGGGAGTCTTCTGCTTCTCCCTTAGGGAGAGAGCGTAATTTCTCCAAGCTGCATTCTGTTTTTAAGATCGGGAAGAACCACTTGCTGCTTTCAACACTTTCTTATGCCACAAGTGTGCAAGCGGTGTCCCACAGCACTACTGGAAAGTGCACGCCCATCATCCCAGTTCTGATGAGTCAGGTCCCTCCCTCCCCCCACGGGACCCCACAGTGGGGACAGGCGGCTGAACCCCCAAAACCATAGTACAGATGTCGCAAGACTCCAGGTGTGGCGAGACTGGCTAGCCCCACCCCAGGGTCCAACCACATAAATACCATCAGTTCCTCCCTGACCAGTGACTCTGCCAACCGACCGTGACTGCTGGCCGACTGCTGCGCGGTCGTCGGTCCCTTCCACCATGGCTGGCGGACCTTGCCTGAAGGTGCAAGTTTGATTAAAGACGCCTGGTCTCAGGCAATCATTTGGCTGGGGTTTGCCTCCTCTGCGCCCCCCAACTCCATTTCAACGTTACAAGTACTTGGGAGGCTGAGACAGGAGGATCACCGCTTCCAAACGGCAGCCTTGGCACCGTAGCAAGACCCCCAGCAACCTAGTGAGCCCCTGTTTCAAAACAAAATGCAAGAATGGTTGAGAATGTAGCATGGAGGTAGAATGCCCCTAAGGTCAACCCTCTATACCAAGAAAAAAAAGAATAAAGAATGTGCTCTCTGCCGGGCGTGGTGGCGCACGCTTGTCATCCCCGCGCTTGGGAGGCGGAGACAGGAGGATCGCGCAGGTTCGAAGCCAGCTGCGTGCGCTGGCTTAAGAGACCCTGTTTCCAAATGAAAAAGTATAAAATTAGGTCTGGGAGTGTAGCCCGGAAGTAGAAGGGTTTCCAGGAACCTCAGTACCACCCCCCCCAAAAAAATATGCTTTATTTTATTTATTTATGTTTTTGCAGTACTGGGATTGGAAACCCAGGGTCATTCTGCCTTGAGCTACACCCCCTGCCCTATTTTTATTCTTTATTTGGAAACGGGGTCTCACTGAGTTACAGAGGGCCTCACTAAGTAGCTAAGGCTGTCTGCGAACCCTGATGACTCCTGTCTCAGCCTCCCAAGTACTGGGATTACAAGCCTGCACCACCAAGCCTGACTATTAAAATTATTTTTAGTCAGGACTAGGGATTGAACCCAGGGGTATTCTACCTGCAAGCTATACCTCCAGCTCTATTTTTTTTATTATTTATTTTGAAACTGAGTCTCACTAAGGTGCAGAGGGCCTTGTGGGCCACAATTTCCATCTTCCCATCTCAGCCTCCCAAGTACTGGGATTACAAGCGTGCGCCGCCACGCCCGATTTAAAATTATCCATATTGTACATAAACGTCTTGCACTTGCCAAGTGTGGCGGCGCACGCTTGTAATCCCAGCGTTCAGGAGGCTGAGACCGGAGGATCTCAGGTTCGCGGACAGCCCCAGCTACTTAGGCCCTCCGCAACTTAGACCTTGTTTCAAAATAAAGGATAAAAAATAAGGCAGGGGGTATAGCTTGGAGGTTGAATGCCTGGGTTCCATCCCCAGACCTGCAAATGAATGAATGAATGAATGAATGAATGAATGAATGAATGAGACAAATAAATATCTTGTCCTTAAATCAACTTTCTTGTCAGTACAGTTTCTTTTGGTGCTTAAAATGGGAGAACCAGTCATGAACCAGGTATTGGAAAGGTCTGGTTTCTCCATTTAACTCATTGTTTCTATCAACAAACTTAAGTTTTGACAGGTTGGGTGTTAATCAGCTAACGTCCTAGTTCCTGTGTTTTTGTGTGGGGAATCACACGCAGCTGATAAGTTAATTACACCGAACCGGAGTTTCACAACATATATATAAGATCATCTTAAATTTTAAGACTCTAATTTGTGAGTTACCATCTGTTTGGGACCTAATAAAATAGGAATTTGACTCAAACTTTTTTTTTCCCTTCCTTCTGAACAGCTTGTAATAAGAGCTGTCTGCCTATTAATTACTTATTGAATGATTATGGATTTTAATGTTTTAATTCACAGGCAGTTTGGAGCTTATTGTCGTGACATCTGCTCATATTTTGATACTTTCTGGCATTTAGTAATTTCATCAGAAGGCTAATTTTTCCCCCTCTGATAATTCCCAACCCAGTTCTGAAAACAGTAATTTGCTTTCAGCTCGTTCTAAAGAGTCTTGTCCTATTTAATCCCCAGTGCAGAATTTTCTCTTCATAATTAATTGGTTTTTAAAACTCTATCAGTAAAATCAATATTCCTTTGTGGCCACTTCATCCCTGGGCCCTTTTATTGCTAACCAAAGAGTCACAGCTGAATTTTGTATAAATCATATTATTTTTACTTTTATCTTGTCGATCCTTAGGATTTTTTTTTTTTTTTTTTAATGTACTGTAGTGAAGTTTGGGGGCTGGTGAACCTGCCCGTAGTGTCTTTTTAATTTCCTTCCTTTAAACAGTCTAACTATAAACACGGCTCAGTGGGAGTAATCTGCTTGAATTTCCTGAAAACGCTTTTATGAGGTTTCCAGAGAAAGTCACTAATAAGAAACACATTCGCGCGCTCCTAGCTCCGATCGCGGGTTTGGAATCTATGAAACCCGGCACCCTCTTTATTATCACTTAAGACTGCAGTAAGAATTAAGAAGAGGTCACAGGCATCGAATTACCTTGGTTCTCATAGGGGCTTTTGACTCAGATCTCCAGGAGGCTAGTTTCATTCACAACCTAAGAAATTTTCTAAGGACGGGGTCTCGAGGAAAACATACCAACTGCTATGTGTACGTACGGTCTCTCACTCTGACCTTAAGATGTCTTAATTAGACATTAAGATGTCTGATTACAATGCGCCAATAAAAGTGTATTTGATTCAGGCGTGGTGGCCCACACTTGTAATCCTAGTACTTGGGAGGCTGAGACAGGAAGATCGCAGGCCCAAGGCCAACCTCGCAACAAAGAGACCCTTCCCAAAATAAAAATAATAACAGAGCTGAACGTGTAGCTCAGAGGTGGACGCCCCTGGGTTCAATCCCCAGTAAAACACACGCGCGCGCGCGCACACACACACACACACACACACACACACACACGTATATTAAAAAAATAAAGACAAACCCGGGCATGGTGTCACATGCTTGTAATTCAAGCACTTGGGAGGCTGAGACAGGAGGATCGCCGGTTTCCAGCCAGCCTCAGCTACTTAGGCCTTTTGCAACTCAGTTAGACCCTGTTTCAAAATAAAGAATGAAAAATAGGGGCTGGGATGTAGCTCGGAGGTAGAATGCCCCTGGGTGCAATCCTTCCACTACCGCAAAAAATAAGAAATAAAAATAAGGACAAAGCCAGGTGTATTGGCGCACGCTTGCAATCCCAGCATTTGGGAGGCTAAGACGGGAGGATCACAGGTTCAAGGCCAGCCTCAGCAACAAAGGGAGACCCTGTTTCAAAATATAAATAGTAAAATAGGGCTCAGGGTGTATCTCAGAAGTGGAATGCCCCTGGGCTCAATCCCCAGTAAAACACACACACACACACACACACACACACACACACACACACGTACATATACTAAAAAACTAAGGATAAAGCCAGGCATGATGGCGCACACTGTAATCCAGGTACTTGGGAGGCTGAGACAGGAGCTCCCATCACAGTGAGCCTCAGCTGTTTAGTGAAGCCCTCTGCAACTCAGTGAGACCCTGTTTCAAAATAAAGAATAAAAAATAGGGCTGGGGGTGTGGTTTGAAGGTAGATTGACCCTGCGTTCCATCCCCAGTATTGCAAAAATATAAAATAAAATAACGACATAGGTCCATTTCATTACTTAAATGCCGGTTGGCTGATTTGTTTGTCTTAACTGAAAAATACAAAAGGGTGTTTACAGAATTCTGGAGGCTGAGACAGGAGGATCGCGGTTCGAGGTCAGCCTCAGCTCCTTAGCGAGGCCCTCTGCAACTCAGTGAGACCCTGTTTCAAAATAAAGAATAAAACATAGGGCTGGGGGTGGAGCTCGGAGGTCGAATGCCCCTGGGTTCAATCCGCAGAACCCCCCATAATAATGATAAAAAAACAATAATTAATAATAATAGGTTATTTGAGGGTACATCTTAGAGGTAGACCGCCCCTTGGGGTCACTCTCCATCAGCCCCAAATACTTGTGTCGGTGCCTGGTGATTATACATCCCACCCCTCCTCCTCCTCGCGCCTTGGCACGCTGCTACAGGAGACTGGCGGTGATGGCTTCACGTATGAAAACAGCAGCGTATGACTGTCCGTCTCTCCGCAGGCTGGTCCCTCAGGCGCCGCGGGTGTCCACCGTCGGATGCTGGGCTGTCCCCGCGCGCAGGGCTCAGCACATGCGGTCACTCTAACGGTAAGCAGCCCTGGGCCCTCCCCGCCCCGTCCCCAGGGTGAGGCTGCGGGCTTTCTCCAGGCAGAGGCCGCGGGGAGTAGCTACAGCATCAGGAAGGATGGGGAGTGGCTACAGCATCAGGAAGGATGGGGAGTGGCTACAGCATCAGGAAATCCTTCCTGTACCATCAGCTCCAAAAGCTGCCTTCTAAGGATTTCGGAACGTGGACCAGCTATAACCTGCTTTCCCGAGTCTTCCCCGCCACAGGATCCCGCCTTCAGAAATCAACCTCTCTTGTCAACACCATGAATCATAATTAAGCAGAAACGTTAATTATAATTGGGCACGCGGGTACAGCCTTTACTGGGCGCTCTACCTTAATTCTGTGCTTTATTAAACTCTTAATGTGATTTGTGTGTCCCTGCAAATCGATTTGCGGGTTAACCGTGAAACTTATTAAATCATGTAGGTTGCCCTGTGTAATCTGGGAGAGGCCAGGGTCCCAAAGCCAGCAGCTGTCGAGCGCCGGGTCCAGAGTTGAATATGAACAAGTTGTAGAATTGGAGTCTTGATGCACTTGGCTGCGTGGAACTCCAGAGTTATTTTGCAAACTTATTTTTTATATTTTCCTGGATGCCTTTTCAGTAACCACTACCCCCAAAAAATACTTGTGATTTTAAAGTGTTATGATGGACACTGCAAGTGGTTTTGTGTTTTTTTTTTTTTTTTAACAAGCGTGCGCCACCACGTTAAAACAGATCCACGGAACGAAGTTACAACGGCCTCACTCGGTAGCTGAGGCTGTCCGAGAACCTTCAGTCCTCCCGTCTCAGCCTCCCAAATTCCAGGATTACAAGGGTGCGCCACTGTGCCCAGCTGGCTTTGAAGTCTTAAAACAAACCACCAGCACCGCAGGGGTAGACTTAGATTGGACTGAAACGAGAACCTTATTGCTTGAGACGTTTTTGCTTAAAACCAGATGTGCATAAATGGCATTAACAAGTGAAACATCTGTGATGTATACCTAGGAATGCAACTTGCTGGGTCATATGATTACTCTGTTTACCTCTTTTTCTTTTTGCGGTACTAGGGATGGAACCCAGAGGCATTCTACCTCTGAGCTGCACCCCCAGCTCTATTTTATTTTATTCTTTATTTTGAAATAGGGTCTCACTGAGTTGCAAAGAGCCTTACTAAGTCTCTGAAGCTGTCTGCGAACCATGATCCTTCTGTCTCAGCCTCCGGATTGCTGGGATTACGAAAGTGCGACGCCATGCCCGGTGACCTCTTTTTTCTTTTTCTTTTTTTTTTTAAATAGCACTGGAGATTGAACCCAGTAACATTCTATATCCAAGCTACACACACACGCACACACACGCACGCATGCACGCACGCGCACACACACATACTTTTTTTTTTTGGTGGTACCGGGGATGGAACCCACAGGCCCTCTACCTCTGGGCTACACTCCCAGACCTATTTTATTTTATTTGGAGACAGGGTCTCTTAAGCCAGCTGAGGCTGGCTTCGAACCTGCGCGATCCTCCAGTCTCCGCCTCCCAAGCGGGGGCTATATTTTTATATTTATTTTGAAATAGGATCTCACTAAATGGATGAGGGTCTTGCTCAGATGCTAAGACTGGCCTCAAGCCTGCAATCCTCCTGTCTCTGCCTCCCAAATCCTGGAATGACAGGCATGTGCCTCCATGCACAGCTGATGTTTAGCACCTCGAGGAATGTGAGGAATGTCTAAACTGTCTTCCTAGCTGGGCATGGTAGCACATGCTTATAATCCCAGCATTCATGAGGATGAGACAGAAGGATCGCGGTTCGCGGCCAGCCTCAGCTACTTAGTGAGGCCCTTTGCAACTCCGTGAGACCCTGTTTCAAAATAAAGAATGAAAAATAGGGCTGGGGGTGTAGCTCGGAGGTAGAATGCCCCTGGGTTCCATCCCATCCCTAGTACCCACAAAAATAAATGTCATCCCCATTAGTCAAAACTTTTGAAATACCACTGGACTGTACATATAATGAAATCTGGGGCCTTCTACCTCTGGGCTACACTCCCAGCCCTATTTTATACTTTATTTGGAAACAGGGTCTCACTAAGTTGCTGAGAGCCTCACTCAGTAGCTGAGGCTGGCTTCCAACATGTGTGATCCTCCTGTCCCAGCCTCCCAAGTGCGGGGATTACAAGCGTGCGCCACCACGCCCGGCTCTACTGGGCTATATTTTAAATGACAGGTGCAAGGTCGGAATGGGATATGGATTTAGCACTTAGGGAACATCAGCTTCATTTCTTTTTTTTTTTTTTTTTTTTTTTTTGCGGGTTTGGAGCTGGAACCCAGAGGCATTTGACCTCCGAGCTACACCCCCTGCCTAATTTTTTATTCTTTATTTTGAAACAGGGTCTCACTGAGTTGCAAAGGGCCTCACTAAGTAGCTGAGGCTGTCTGCGAACCATGATCCTCTAGTTTCAGCCTCCCAAATGCTGGGCAGCTTCATTTCTATTGAGTAGACCACACATTGATACAATTTCTAACTGCACGCAAGGTATTTGTAACACCTTTGAGTTTTCCGTAGTCTCTGACCGCTGGTGGAGTGAGTTACACAGGCAGATGGTCCTCTGAGATTATCCTCAGAATGGCCCTATGTGGCCTGTCCACAGCATTAGCCACTGCTCATCAGTAAGGTGGGAGTAATCTTTTTTTTTTTTTTTTTTTTTTTTTTTTTTTTTTTTTTTTGGTGGTACTGGGGTTCCTAGAAGCCTTTCTACCTCCGGGCTACGCTCCCAAACCTATTTTTACATTTTTATTTGGAAACAGGGTCTCCTAAGCCAGTGCACGCGGCTGGCTTCAAACCTGCGCGATCCTCCTGTCTCTGCCTCCCAAGCGCGGGGATTACAAGTGTGCGCCACCATGCCCGGCGGTGGGAGTAATCTATAAGTGACATGCTCCAGAAAGTGACCCTTTAAGCCGGGCGTGGTGGCACACACTCCTTTGTAATCCCAGCATTCAGGAGGCTGAGACAGGAGGATCTGGGTTCACAGACAGCCTCAGTTTCTACTTAGTGAGGCCCTTTGCAACTCAGTGAGACTCTGTTTCAAAAGAAAGGACACAAAATAGGGCTGGGGTATAGCTCAGAGGTAGAGTGCCCCTGGGTTCCATCTCCAGTACCATAAAAATAAAAATGTGAACCTTTAGCTGGGCCCATGCTTGTAATCCCAGCACTTGGAAGGCCCAGACACAAGGATCAGAGGTTCAAGGCCAGCCTCAGGAACTTAGAGACACTTAGCAAATGTATCAGTGCCGTTAAAATGGTAACATTCCATATTCCAACTTGAAGCCGGTTAAAATTAACACAAGACTCTAGTGCTTAATAATTAAAAGAAAACCATCATTAAAACATTGAAAGGAAGATGGAGTGGTGGCTCACAGTTGTAATCCCAGCATTTGAGAGGCTGAGACAGGAGAATCGTGGTGTGTGGACAGCCTCAGCTACCTAGTGAGGCCCTTTGCAACTCAGTGAGACCCTGTTTCAATATAAAGAATAAAACATAGGGCTGGGGGTATTGCTCAAATGTGGAATGCCTCTGGGTTCCATCCCCAGTAGTGCAAAAAAAAAAAAAATTATATATATACATAAAAGAATCAGACTTGCTAGTGCATGCTTGTAATCCCAGAACTAGGAGAGGCAGGTTTGAGGACAGCCTCAGCAAGTAGTGAGACTCTTATCAACCTAGCAAGACTCTGTTTCAAAATAAAAATAAAGAAGCCAGGCGTGGTGGCGCACGCTTGTCATCCCAGCATTCGGGAGGCCGAGGCCAGAGGATCGCAGTGCGTGGCCAGCCTCGGCTACTTAGCGAGGCCCTCTGCAACTCAGTGAGACCCGGTTTCAGAATAAAGAATAAAAGATAGGGCTGGGGGTGTCGCTCGGATGTAGAATGCTTCTGGGTTCCATTCCCAGGACCGCAAAAAAAAAAAAAAAAAAAAAAAGAGGTGGCGTTTTTTGATCTCCCTCTCTGGTTTTGTTTGTCGCAGAGGTGGCTCCGGCTTCGTGAAGACCTCATCGCCGCACGGTGGGTCTAAGATGAGCATAACCAGCGACGAGGTGAATTTCCTGGTGTATCGGTATCTCCAGGAGTCCGGTAAGCGCTCGCGTTCCGGCCAGGAGGAAATCCAGCTTCGAGCTGCCCTGGGTGGATCCCGGCACCCATTAGTCAAAGCCCAGGCCGTGGAGCCGGGCGTTGATGGCGCAAGCTCTCTTGTCATCCCAGCATTCGGGAGGCTGTGACAGGAGGATCGCGGTGCGCGGACAGCCTCAGCTACTTAGTGAGGCCCTCTGCAACTCAGTGAGACCCGGTTTCAAAATAAAGAAAAAAAAATAGGGCTGGGGTGGAGCTCAGAGGTAAAATCCCCCTGGGTTCCATATCTAGTACCAAAAAATAAATAAATAAATAATAAAGCCGGGCGTGGTGGCGCACGCTTGTAATCCCAGCATTCGGGAGGCTGAGACAGGAGGATCGCAGTGCGCGGACAGCCTCAGCTACTTAGTGAGGCCCTCTGCAACTCAGAGAGACACAGTGTCAAGATCTAAGGAGCTAGGTAGAAAGCCTCTGGGTCCAACCTGTAGTACCTCCCCCAATTTTTTCTCAAAATAGTTTGTACTAAATATTTATTGCTAGCCGGGCGTGGTGGCGCACGCTTGTCATCCCCGCGCTTGGGAGGCGGAGACAGGAGGATCGCACGGGTTCGAAGCCAGCCTCAGCTACTTAGTGAGGCTCTCGGCAACTTAGTGAGACCCTGTTTCCAAATAAAATATAAAAAAGGTCTGGGAGTATAGCCCGGAGGTAGAAAGTCTCTGGGTTCCACCCCTAGTACCACCAAAAAAAAAAAAATAATAATAATAATAAATATTTATTGCTGTTGACACGGTCATAAAGTCGGAAGATTACAAATGGAACTGTTAAGACTTGGGCGCCATCTGTAGTGGGTTCAAGGACGTTCTAGTTTTTGAGCCCCTGGGTATCGGCTATTTTGGCATCAGTCTAGACGGGGAAGATGAGCCGACTTGGGAGCCAATCAGGATGTCTCGAACCCCGAACTTGAACAGGTGGGTTTCATTGACCCCACCTGAGCCCCGGCATCCCTGAGAGACATGGTCATTCCAGGCAGAAAGGACCACATCTTTTGGGCATGCAGCACAATAAAAATAAAAGCCCAGCCGGGCGCGGTGGGCACGCTTGTCATCCCTGTGGTGGGCACGCTTGTCATCCCTGTGGTGGGCACGCTCGTCATCCCCGCGCTCGGGAGGCGGAGACAGGAGGATCGCGCGGGTTCAAACCCAGCCATGCTGGCTTAAGAGACCCTGTTACCAAAAAATAAATATATATATGATAGATAGATAGATAGATCGGTCGGTCGGTCTGGGAACATAGCCCTGAGGTAGAAGGGTTTCCAGGAGCCCCAGTACCACCAAATAAATAAATAGATTAAAAAATAGGGCTGGGGGTGAGTAGCGTGGAGGTACAATCCCCCTGGTTTCCATCCCCAATACCGAAAAAATAAATAAATAAATAAAAAAACAGAGGCAGAGCGCGCTCTCTACTGCCCACCCTCTGTCACAGACCTGGAGGGCAGGTGTCCTTCCATTCCCAAACATTCCCAAATTCGGGGTCCCTGAGCTGCCTGCGAGCGCCAGCCCCGCCTGCCCTGCCCTGCGCCCCCCAATGTACTTTTAGCATAGACTTGGAGATCCTTCCCGCTCCCAGCCCTCTCCCCCGAGGACACGGGACAGCAGCGGGCCGCGGATTGCGAGCCAGACTCGTCCTTTCCGTCTCCGCCAATGTCGGCCGAAAGGAAAGAATCCTCTGTGACTTGGAGACAGAATTGTGCCGGTGCCTGGCCAGCTCCCCGGCACAAGAGCGTCTCTGGCCTCTCTGGATGAACACAGAAGTCCCCGTCCCTCCCCCGGGGCGGGCGGGCTTCCATATTTAGCGTCAGTTTTATTAAGCTTCTGTCCAGGCCGCTGGGAAAGGGGCGCGCGCTGAACCTCGCAAATGGCCGTTCTGTATGACATCTGTGGGACTCTCATCACCACCCCAGAAGTAGCGTTGCTTGTGGTGGCGGTGGGGTGCTAAAGATTTTGATGTTTTGTTTCAGTCCATATATATATAGTGTGTGTGTCTGTGTCTGTGTCTGTGTGTCACTATTCATTGACCCCAGAGGTTCTCCACCTTTGAGCTTCAGCATCATCCCTATTTAATTTTTTAATTTCAAAAAGGGTCCTGCTAAGCCGGGCGTGGTGGGCACGCTTGTCATCCCCGCGCCTGGGAGGCGGAGACAGGAGGATCGCGCAGGTTCGAAGCCAGCCGCGCTGGCTTAAGAGACCCTGTTTCCCAATAGAAAATAGATCTGAGAGTGTAGCCCGGAGGTAGAAGGGCTTCTAGGAACCCCAGTACCACAAATAAATAAATAAATAAATAAATAAATAAATAAATAAATAAATAAATAAGAAAGAAAGGGTCCTGCTAGGGTGCTGAATATCTCACCAATTTACTAAAGGCTGGTTGTGAACCTGCAATCCTCCTCTCTCAGCCTCCCAACCCACAGGGTTTTTTGGTTTTTGTTTGTTTGTTTTTTATTTCTGTGGTACTGGGGGTGGAACCCAGGGGCTTTTCTACCTCTGGAGCAATTCTCCCAGATCTGTTTTGTATTTTATTTGGAAACAGGGTCTCACTAAGTTGCTGAGAGCCTCACTCAGTAGCTGAGGCTGGCTTCGAACCTGCGCGATCCCCCTGTCTCAGCCTCCCAAGCGCGGGAATTACAAGCGTGGGCCACCATGCCTGGCTGACGCATGCTTTTAATCCCAGCGCTTGGTAGGCTGTGACAGGAGGATCGAGGTTCGCGGACAGCCTCAGCTACTCAGTGAGGCCCCCAGCAACTCAGTGAGACCCTGTTTCAAAATAAAGAATTTAAAAAGTAAGACTGGGGGTGTGTCTCAGAAGTGGAATGCCTTTGGGCTCCATTCCCAGTACCAGGGGAAGGAGGAGGAGGAGGGGGAGGGGATGGGAGGGGATGGGGAGGGGGAGAAGAGAAAGAGGAGGAAGAGGAAGAGATAAGAAATGTCCAATTTATTTTTATTTTTATTTTTGCGATATAGTATATTGAACCCAGGGTGTTCTTCCTCTGAGCTATGTCCCCAGCCCTATAACAACAACAACAACAACAACAACAACAAATGTGATTAGTAATATATATAGTTCATATATAATTAAGCCCTATAATAATTATTATTATTATGTTGATCTGTGCGCGCGCGTGTGTGTGTGTGTGTGTGTGTGTGTGTGTGTTACTGGAGATTGAACTTGGGGGCATTCTACCTTAGTCTTCTTTTATTTTTTACTTTGAAACAGGGTCTCGCTAAAGTCTCTGAGGCCCTCAATAAATTGCTGAGGCCAGCCACAAGCATGCAGTCCTCCTGTTTCAGCCTCCCGTGTCCTGGGATTACACGTGTGTGCCACTACGCCCAGCTTTGGTATTGTTTTGAAAAGGGCTCTCACTAAGATGCTGAGCAGTCGCCAAGGTTGGCCTCAAACCTGCGGTCCTCCTGTCTCAGCCTTCTCAGTACTAGAATGACAGGCATACACCACCGGCAGAAATGCCCTCTGTTATGTGTTTAGTCCTGAGTTGTTTTCTACGTTTCTCTCACAGCCTAAGGTTTGGATTAAGGCAGTATTTACTGTTCCTCACCAACTCCAAAGAGTCCTTGTCCCCAGGCTGTCTCAAGAAAACTATTTCCTTGATCCTGATTTCCCTGAAAGCTTCTGTGCTCTGTCCTTCCGCCCTCCCAACCCATTGAAGCTAAGTTCTGCCTCCTAGTGAGCAGTCCACCCAGAGCTGCTGCTGACCTGCCTTCTCCACTAAAAGTGACCAGTGGTTTCTGTGTGGTTTTTGTTTTTTGTTGTTGTTTTTATTGGTGCATTGTAATCATACACGACATTGGAATACAAGACTTGAGAGGATATACAAGCACATATCATCTAATTAGCCCTCACCCCCTCACCATCCCATTCCCTCCCCCTCCTTCGATCCCATGCTTGATTGGTGATTATCTTTGATACATTTGTTTACGTATCTCCTGAGTTTTAAAGAGGCTCCATCCTCCCCCATCCCCTCCCCTATGATTGGTCACCTTAATTGCTTCTCAATAGGGCCCTTTCTACTACTCGACCTCCTCCTGTTACCCCTTTCCTCCTGGATTTTGCCAGCTAGGTGAAGCATCTGGATTTTATTTTCTGTGTTATTTCTCTGTGCATGCTGCATTGCAAGTTCCGATCCCACTCTTGACGGCCCCAGTAGAGGCCTGGCCACCCAGAGGACTCTGATCCCAACCTCGCTGGCTCCAGCACCGGCCTTGCCTCGTGGGAGGCCCCAATCAGGGCCAGCGAGGCCGGGATCGGAGACTGCTGTGAGGCAAGGCCAGTGCTGGGGCCTTCGAGGTCTGGATTGTTTTGTTTTTGAGGTACTGGGGGTAGAACCCAGGGGCATTCTACCTCCGAGCTACACCCCCAGCCCAATTTTTTATTCCTTATTTCAAAACAGGGTCTCACTAAATGCTGACAGCCTTACCTGAGGCTGGCTTCAAACCAGTGTGATCCTCCTGTTTCAGCCTCCCAAGAGCTGGGATTACAATCATGCACCACTACGCCCGGCTCTTTATTCTTTATTTGGAAACCGGGTCTCACCAAGTTGTGGAGGGCCTCGCTAAGTAGCCGAGGCTGTCCGCGAACCGCGATCCTCCTGTCTTAGCCTCCCGCATGCTGGGATTACAAGCGTGTTCCACCACGCCCGGCCAACCTGTGCTCTAACTGCAACCCTTCTTCCTCCTTACCCAGCAGGCAGCAGGCAGTGGGGGTGGAAGCGTCAGGCAGGGGGCTGGGTACGGGCCTGCACTGGGGCGGCATAGCCGGTGCCCGAGGTTGGCTGCTCGGAACGCTGCACACGTCTGCACAGGTGCGCTCTGGGCAAGATTGATGGAGCTGGCTGGGCGTGGTGATGCACACCTGTCATCCCGGTGCTTAGGAGGAAGGCCGGGGTATAGCTGGGAGGTAGACTACTGTGGGTACCAAAGTCCCCAGTACCAAAATAGAAAAGAGGAGATTGATGGAACTCTTGAAGTCATGGGCATGCTGGAGGGGGAGGAGCAGGGCAGGCCACAGAGCACCGGCCTTTGGGTCCCTCTCCCGCACATCCATGGTGTGATTTGGGATGATTTAGGCAGTTAGTAAGAGGACACTCTCTGGAGCATTTCATGTCTCATTGAGACAGCAGGAAGGCCGGACACCGAACACCGAAGACCATGCTTGATTGTTTTCTTTCTTTCTTTCTTTCTTTCTTTCTTTCTTTCTTTCTTTCTTTTTTTTTTTGTGGTACTAGGGGTTGAACCCAGAGGCTTTCTACCTCCGGGCTATGCTACGTTGCTAAAAGCCTCATTAAGTAGCTGAGGCTGGCTTCGAACCTGCATGATCCTTCTGTCTCAGCCTCCCAAGCACAGGGATTACAAGCGTGCGCCACCACGCCCGGCTCTTTTTTTTTTTTTTTTTTTTTTTTTTGCAGGTCTGGGGAGGATGGGACCCAGGGGCATTCCACCTCCGAGCTACACTCCCTGCCCTATTTTTTATTCTATTTATTTATTTATTTATTTATTTATTTATTTATTTATTTTGGTGGTACTGGGGTTCCTGGAAACCCTTCTACCTCACACTCCCAGACCTATTTTTTATACTGTTTTTTGGAAACAGGGTCTCCTAAGCCAGCGAGCCTGGCTACAAAACTGCGATCCTCCTGTCTCCGCCTCCCAAGCCGCGGGGATTACGAGCATGCGCCATCACGCCCAGCCTTATTCTTTCATTTGAAACCGGGTCTCACTGAGTTGCAGAGGGCCTCACTAAGTAGCTGAGGCTGTCCGCGAACCACGATCCTCCGGTCTCAGCCTCCCGAATGCTGGGATGACAAGCGTGCGCCACCTCACCCGGCTTGCAATATCTCCTATGACCTGTTACCTATATGCATTTCGCCTGAGAGAAGTGGGCAGAGTTGAGGGTCCCAACCCCTGGGAAGATGTTTCACGGCCACCGCATAATGCATCAACTGAAGGTTTCGGCCTGTTTATTAAGATCAAGGTTGGCATTTGGGACTGGATCACTCTTTGTCTTGGTGGTTAGATGCCGAGCCTGGTAAATGTGTTAAGCCACATCCCCAGCCTCAGCCTGCCGCACGAATAACACGCTCCCTTCTCTCAGTGATGACCGCCAAAATGCCGTCGGACAGGTCCAAATGTCCCCTGAAGAGTAAAATCGTCCCCGGTTCCTGGTGGCGCACCCCAGGCCTGGGAATGCTAAGAACAGGGAATCACTGGCTTACGGCCAGCCTCGGCAACCTAGTGAGGCCCCCGCAGTTTCGAAAACAAGGCTGGGAGTTTAGCTCAGAGGCAGGTTGCCCCTGGGTTCCATCCCCAGTACCACCACAAAATAAAAATGAAAGAATGAAGCTGGGCGTGGTGGTGCACATTTGTAATCCCAAATTTGGGAGGCTGAGATGGAAGGATCGTGGCTCAAGGACAGCCTCAGCTACTTACTGAGGCCCTTTGCAACTCAGTGAGACCCTGCTTTAAAAATAAAGAAAAAATTCCAGGCGTGGTGGCGCACGCTTGTCATCCCCGCACTTGGGAGGCTGTGACAGGAGGATCGATCCCCAGTACCGCATAAATAGATAAGTAAATAAATATAATATAAAGAATAAAAAATAGGGCTGAGTTGTATCTCAGAGGTAGAATGTCCCTGGGTTTTATTCCCAATACAGGAAAAAGAAAAATCAGCACCAGTTAAGAACTACTGACTTACATCATTTAGTTGTGGGGTCCCGTCCGCTTTCTTCTAACTAGTTTTACCAGTGCACATTAATGGAATTCCCGTCTCCTCCCTCTCTGGCTCCGTTCTTACTCTTTCGGGTGCCGCACTCAAATAGATCTTCGCGGTGAGCAAAACGCGGTGCCTGTTTTTATTAAGTTTTTTCCAGAATATTTTTTTCCCCTGGAGGAAGGGCAAGTCTGCCAAAAAGCCTTCTCTGGCAGGCAGGTAATAAAATAATTGCGAGTAGCAGGCTTGTAAGCCGGATTCCCCTCAACCCCCTAGGCTCCTGGGGAGTAGGTTAGGTAACCAGGAACAGGGCATTACTCTTAATACTTGGGAATAATTGTGTCTTCAGAAATGATGAAGCGCTTCTGCCGCCATCCTCCGAGCTGCTGACAGATTACCCCGCGGGCCCCCGCTGTGTCCTGGGGCCTCAGAATGCTTTTTTATGCAAGACACGTTTCCATGGATCCAGGAAGTCATTCTAATGCTTCAGCTCTCTTAATTTAAACAAAAGTTCAGGACTCATTGTTCAGCTGAGTGTCTAAAAATATTTTTCGACTGCAGTGGCCCTTTTACATTGCTAATGTGTGTCCCTGTCTTTAAAAAAAAAAAAGATCTTTGGGAAACTGTGATCACTGCAAACCTTTCTTAGAGGTGATGGTGCCCTATGCTTTAGAAATAAATAATAGCTGGGTATGGTGGTGCACGCCTGCCATCCCAGTACGTGGGAGAATAGGGCGGGAGGATCACAGGTTCAAAGCCAGCCTCAGCCACTCCGTGAAGCTCCCTGACACTTGGAATGTGTCTCAAAATAAAAATAGGAGCCAGGCGTGCTGACGCACGCTTATAATCCCAGCATTTGGGAGGCTGAGACAGGAGGATCTTGGTTCAAGGACGGCCTCGGCTGCTACTTAGTGAGGCCCTTTGCAATTCAGTGAGACTCTGTTTCAAAATAAAGCATAAAAATAGGGCTGGAAATGTAGCTCGAAGATAGATTGCCCCTGGGTTCCATCTCTAGTATTGAAGAAAGAAAGGTAGAAAGAAAGAGAGAGAGAGAGAGGGAGGGAGGAAGGAAGGAAGGAAAGAAAATAGGGCTGGGAGCCAGGCTGGTGGCGCGCGCTCGTCATCCCAGCATTCGGGAGGCTGAGACCTGGAGGATCGCGGTTCGCGGCCAGCCTCAGCTACTTAGTGAGGCCTCTGCAACTCAGTGAGACCTGGTTTCAAAATAAAGATAAAAAACAGGGCAGGGGTGTAGCTCAGAGGTCAAATGCCCCTGGGTTCCGTCCCCAGACCAGCAAAAAAAAAAAAAGAAAGAAAGAAAGAAAGAAAGAAGGAAAGTAAATAGGGCTGGGGTATAGCTCAGAGATAGAATATGCCTAGTTCAATGCCCCTGGGTTCCATCTCCAGTATTGCAGAAGGAAGGAAGGAAGGATGGAAGAAAGGAAGGAGAAAAGAAGGAAAGAAAGAGAGAAGGAAAGAAAGTAAATAGGGCTGGGGTGTAACTCAGAGATAGAATATGCCTAGTTCAATCCCCAGTACCACAAAAAAAACTAAGAAAACATTTGTTTCATCAAAGAATGAAAAAGGCCTGAAAGGAAGCTCTACGTCACTTCATGTAAAGCAATGAGGTCTCCTGTCTTCAGATGACCCCATTAGGTGTCGGCTGTGTGTGACACTGAGGTATTGGGGCCCCAAGACCCTCTAGCTCCGTGACTCACTGGAAGGACTCGGCACCCAGGACCCGTCGTGCGTATAGTACAGCACAGCAAAAGCTTAACAGGCTAAAATCAGCAAAAGTGCCGGCTACAGAGTGCACGGGATTCCAGACAGAGACTTGCAGGTGGCCCTTTCCTGGGGAATCACATATGGGCCCCATCTCCTCCCTGCAAAGATATATGGGAACTGTGGCCTTGCACAGGCAGGCACCAGAGCCTCAGCATGCAGGGCTTTTGTTGGTGGTTAGGACCCAGGGGCATTTGGTACCTGTTGAGGGATGTAAAGGAAAATTAGGAGAACTATGGAACGGTATTACTCAGCATTGTCATGGCTGGAGCCCAAATACCTGACAGTCGCAACGTAGAGGTAGAAAGGTTTATTTTGGCTTATGGTTTCAGAGGCCAGTCCATTGTCAGCTGGCTTCAAGGCAAGGCTTCGAGGGAGAGTCGCTCAGCTTAAAGCAGCCAGGAAAGAGACCGGAGGATCGCGGTTCGAGGACAGCCTCAGCTACGTAGCGAGGCCCTCTGAAATTCAGTGAGACCTGGTTTCAAAATAAAGAATAAAAAATAGGGCAGGGGAGTCGGACGTGGTGGCGCACGCTTGTAATCCCCGCGCTTGGGAGGCTGAGACAGGAGGATCGCGCAGGTTCGAAGCCAGCCTCAGCTACTTAGTGTGGCTTTCAGCAACTTAGTGACACCCTGTTTCCAAATAATATAAAAAAGGTCTGGGAGTGTAGCCCGGAGGTAGAAAGCCTCTGGGTTCCACCCCCAGTACCACCAAAAAAAAAAAAAAAATAGGGCAGGGGATGGAGCTTGGAGGTCGAAGCCAGGAAAGAGACAGACCACAGACACAGAACACAGGCCAGGGACAGATACAGGCCTCACAGACACCCCCAGCCTCCCCCAGCTATGATGCCCACCTTGAAACCTTGCTGCAGTATGGACCATACTTTTTTTTTTTTTTTTTTTTTGCTATACTGGGGATGGAACTGATGGGCATTCTACCTTTGAGCTCTATCCCCAGCACAATTTCTTTACTCTACTTTGAAACAGGGTCTCACTGAGTTGCAGAGGGCCTCACTAAATAGCTGAGGCTGTCTGCGAACCGTGACCCTCCTGTCTCAGCCTCCCGAATGCCGGGATTACAAGTGTGCGCCACCACACCCAGCTCCGCACCATACTTTCAACACATAAGATTTTTTCTTTTTTTTTTTTGGGGGGGGGGAACATTGTAAATTGAAACTGTAACAAGGACTGTCCAGAAGTCCTTAGTCTCAGTCCACATTTAAATCAGGGCGTGGTGGTGCACACTTGTAATCCCGGCATTTGGGGGGCTGAGACAGGAGGATCGCGGTTCAGGGACAGCCTTGGCTACTTAGTGAGGTTCTTTGCAGCTCAGTGAGACCCTGTTTCAAAGTAAAAAATAAAAGGCAGGCGTGGTGGCGCACACTTGTAATCCCCGCGCTTGGGAGGCGGAGACAGGAGGATCGCGCAGGTTCGAAGCCAGCCGCGCGCGCTGGCTTAGGAGACCGTTTCCAAATAAAAATGTAAAAATAGGTCTGGGAGTGTAGCCCGGAGGTAGAAGGGCTTCCAGGAATCCCAGCGCCACCAAAATAAATAAATTAATTAATTAATTAAAATAAAATAAAAAATAGGTCTGGAAGTGTCGCTCAGAGGTAGAATGCCCCTGGATTCCATCCCCAGTACTACCCCCAAAAAAATGATTGTATATTTGCCTTTTGTACATCTGTGTGTATGGAATATGTCAGTTTGGGAAAATAATCTTGGGAATTGAAGGAGGAGGGTTAGGTAGCTGGAGAATGTGATACTGGGGCCTTGCATTTAGAAGAGAACAAAACATGAGCCTAGCCGGCTCATGCATCCATCATTCACGCGCCTCCCCCAAGCGCACCCCCTTGCAGAGTGTGGTAAGTATGGGATTGTGCCTCTCCTTCCCCAGGAACCTGCAAGAGTAAAGAGTCGCTCAGCTAGACACCCGCTTGCACTGGCGCTAGTTAAAATGCCCCTTTGTTTGAAAAGACGGTCTTCCTAAACCATCCTTTCGGTTTCATGATAACCACCTCACAGTAGCGAAACGCAGGAGTCCACGGGAGTTATATTTTATGTATTCCAGAGACTCCCAGCCATCCGGCCACCTGGTGTCGGTATAATTCCAGTTGTCCAGTCTTTCTAAATTTACCCTTCTGATTGTGTGGACAGGCCAAGACCCTGCCTTTACCTCCCTCCACATCTGTCTTTATTGATTTATTTTTATTAATATTTTTGGTACTGGGGATGGAACCCAGGGGCATGCTACCTCTGAAATACAACCCAGCCCTATTTTTTGTTCTTGATTTTGAAACTGTGTCTCACTGAGTTGCGGAGGGTCTAAGTAGCTGAGGCTGGCCTTGAACCGTGATCCTCCTGTCTTAGCCTCCCAGATACTCCCCATCTTTTTTTTTTGTTTGTTTGTTTTTGTTTTTTTCCTGTCTGGGGATGGAACCCAGGGGTATTCGGCCTCCGATCTACATCCCCAGCCCTATATTTTATTCTTTCTTTCTTTCTTTCTTTTTTTAATTAATTAATTAATTAATTAATTAATTTATTTTTGGTGGTACTGGGGTTCCTGGAAGCCCTTCTACCTCCGGGCTACACTCCCAGACCTATTTAATATTTTTATTTGGAAACAGGGTCTCTTAAGCCAGCAAGGCTGGCTTTGAACCTGCGTGATCCTCCTGTCTCCGCCTCCCAAGTGCGGGTATTACAAGCGTGCGCCACCATGCCCGGCTTATTCTTTATTTTGAAGCCGGGTCTCACTGAGTTGCAGAGGGCCTCACCAAGTAGCTGAGGCTGTCCGCGAACCGCGATCCTTCAGTCTCTGCCTCCCGAATGCTGGGATGACAAGCGCATGCGCCACCACGCCCGGCTCCCCGTCTCTTTTAAAGAATTCTTTTACATGTTGCAGAAGAGAGAAAACCCCACTTCCCCAAGCTCAGAAAAGATTTTTTTTAAGTAAAATGAGCTCAATTTGTGAATTGAGACTCATTATTATGCTTGTTGTTGTTGTTGTTGTTATTATTATTATTATTATGTTTTTTGTGGTACTGTGGGTGGAACCCAGGGGCTTTCTACCTCCGGGCTACACTCCCAGACCTATTTTATATTTTTATTTGGAAACAGGGTCTCACTGAGTTGCTGAGAGCCTCACTAAGTAGCTGAGGCTGGCTTCGAACCTGCGCGATCCCCGTCTCAAGCCTCCCAAGCGCGGGGAGTACAAGCGTGCGCCACCACGCCCGGCTTAATTATTATTATTATTATTTTAATAGTGCTCTCTAGCTGGGCGTGGTGGCGCACGCGTGTAATCCCAGCATTAGAGAGGCTGAGACAGGAGGATCTGGGTTCACGGCCAGCCTCAGCTACTTAGTGAGGCCCTCTGCAACTCAGTGAGACCCTGTTTCAAAATAAAGAATCAAACATAGGGCTGGGGGTGTAGCTCAGAGGTAGAATGTCCCTGCGTTCCATCCCCAGTCCTGCCAAGAAAAAAGAAAAGCTCTCACTCTGTATTTATCAGTATCTAGTTACTGGACCCCAGACCCCCCTAGATGGAATCTGGTTTGTAAACCACTAAAATGCTAAAAGACAAGGCTGAACCTTGCCTTCTCCTGTATCCGCCAGAATCGGGGCTGAGCCAAGCGTGGTAGCGCACACCTGTCATCCCAGTACTTGGGAGGCTGAGACAGGAGGATCACAGATTGGAGACCAGCCTCAGCAATTTAGTGAAACCCTCAGCAACCTGTGACACCATTTCAGAATAACAAAATAGAGCCGGGCGTGGTGGCGCACGCTGAAACAGGAGGATCGCACAGGTTCGAAGCCAGCCTCAGCTACTTAGTGAGCCTCTCGGCAACTTAGTGAGACCCTGTTTCCAAATAAAATATAAAATAGGTCTGGGAGTGTAGCCCGGAGGTAGAAAAGCCCCTGGGTTCCACCCCCAGTGCCACACACACACAAAAAAGAATAACAAAATAAAATGAGACCAGAGGGGAGAAAAGCAAAATGTGGGCTGAGGTTTGTGCTCAAGTATCGAAGCTGAGATTCTCTGTGAGCACGTAGAGGAAGGCGGCCTCCTCACCCAGACCCAGCTTGGCCCGGAGGACGTTGCAACCTTCTTTTCTAAGCTGAGAAAGGCCTTCCCTTCCTGGGTGCCTCCACGTTTCCAGGGTATTCAAATAGTCTTGGCACTGGCGTACGGCTGCAGTTGCCTGGGCCCACGCTGTACTTGACCGCCAACCTTGGGGTCCAGGCCAGACGTTATAAGTGAAACGCGATTCTAACAAGCTCCTCTGGCTGTTTTTTTAGGATACCAGCCAAGGCAGTTCCATTTTACACTAACTTCCATGTTTTGGTGGGCAGATTATCTAGATAGAGTCTGCAGCCGGGCGTGGTGGCGCACGCTTGTCATCCCCGCGCTTGGGAGGCTGAGACAGGAGGATCGCGCAGGTTCGAAGCCAGCCTCAGCTACTTAGTGAGGCTCTTGGCAACTTGGTGAGACCCTGTTTCCAAATAAAATAGAAAAAAGGTCTGGGAGTATAGCCTGGAGGTAGAAAGCCCCTGGGTTCCACCCCAGTACCACCCCTCCAAAAAAATAAATAAAAAATTGAGAAACACCGGGCGTGGTGGCGCACGCTTGTCATCCCCGCGCTTGGGAGGCGGAGACAGGAGGATCGCGCAGGTTCGAAGCCAGCCACGCGCGCTGGCTTAGGAGACCCTGTTTCCAAACAAAAATGTAAAAATAGGTCTGGGAGTGTAGCCCGTTGGCTGTCTTATTCTCTCTACCTTTCCTAGCTGGGACAGACTAGAGACCAAGTTCCAGGCAGCTGCAGTTCTGCAAGGGAAACTTTTTGTTTTTTTTTGTTTGTTTGGTTTTGGTTTTGCATTTGTTTTGTTTTGTTTTGTGTGGGTTTTTTTTGGTGGTACTGGGGGTGGAACCCAGAGGCTTTCTACCTCCGGGCTGTACTCCCAGACCTTTTTTATATTTTATTTGGAAACAGGGTCTCACTAAGTTGCCGAGAGCCTCACTAAGTAGCTGAGGCTGGCTTCGAACCCGTGCGATCCTCCTGTCTCAGCCTCCCAAGCGCGGGAATCACAAGCGTGCCCACCATGCCTGGCTTAGGGGAAACTTTTTGACCCAGCAAATATTGACAAGGGACAAACTGAGGTGACTCCACTTTGAACAGGGACGGTGCAGAAACATCCATATTTGCAAAGAACAAGGGCCGTGCCATGGGTAAATGGTGGACCACAGTTTGGGTTTCAGGATGAAGGACTCTGTTAGCATCTTCTTTCCCTGTCCCCCATGGGGTCAGGTGAAGGGCGTCAATCAATGGCCTTTTGGCATCCATTACTGGGTCTGACCACCGGCCCAAGGTGCTCACCTCTGTCCTAAGGTAAGAGGAGTCATTCCAGAGTACCGACCACAGGCTCTTTTGTGTGTGTGTGTTTTTTGTACTGGGATGGAACCCAGGGGTTTTCTACCTCCGGGCTACACTCCCAGACCTATTTTCTATTTTATTTGGAAACAGAGTGTCACTAAGTTGCCGAGAGCCTCACTCAGTAGCTGAGGCTGGCTTCGAACCTGTGCGATCCTCCTGTCTTCATTCTTTCATTTGAAACAGGGTCTCACTGAGTTGCAGAGGGCCTCACTAAGTAGCCGAGGCTGTTCTTGAACCAAGATCCTCCTGTCTCAGCCTCCCGAATGCTGGGATTACAAGCGTGCGCCACCACGCCCGGCTCGGGTGTATATTTGGACTTCCTGTCCAGTAGGGGATGTCACGGCTCATCACTGCCTCTCCTGCCCTGAGTGTGCCCAGCTTTCCTGTGGCCCTCACGGCCTGGTGTGACCTCTCCTCTCGGGAACTGTGAGTAATAAATCCTTTCCGTGGTGTTACTCAGTCTCTCTAGGCTGTCCCGCAGTCACCTCCGTAAATTACTACCCCTTGGGCTTGGTTGAACGAGAAGGTCGTTGTTTTCCTGACACAGGATTTTAGTACTGAAAGGGCCTTCAGAGGTCAGTGAATTCCACCTATTCATTGGCCTGTGGAGCTGATGGGAGCGGACTCGGATCTCAGAACCCCTGGAGAAGTGTGCCAACCCCCTAGCCATGGAGAAATTGTACCCAATTCTCACTCACCTGTCTGATTGTGGTTTTTTTTTTTTTGTCCATTGAACTCGGGGGCATTCCACCTCCGAGCTCTACCCCCCAGCCCTACTTTTTATTCTTTATTTTGAAACAGGGTCTCAGTGAATTGCAAAAGGCCTCACTAAGTAGCTGAGGCTGTCCGGGAACTATGATCCTCCTGCCTCAGCCTCAGGAATGCTGGGATTACAGGATTACAAGCATGTGCCACCACGCCCGGCTTGTTGGTTTGTTTATTACCGTGGATTGGACTCAGGGACATTCTACCTCCAATCTTCACTCCCAGCCCTATTCTATTTATTTATTTATTTATTTAGTGGTACTGGGGGTGGAACCCAGAGTCTTCCTATCTCCGGGTTATACTCCCAGACCTCTTTTATTCTTTATTTGGAAACAGGGTCTCACTAAGTTGCTGAGAGCCTCACTCAGTAGCTGAGGCTGGCTTCGAACCTGTGCGATCCTCCTGTCTCAGCCTCCCAAGCGCAGGGATTACAAGCGTGCGCCACCACGCCCGGCTGCCATTTTTATTTTATTCCATTAATTCCGGCTCGCTATTCGATTTTGACAGTCTGAAAAAAATATTCAGCCTCCTTGCCAGGATGTATAGTGTATTTGTAATTTATTTCACTTTAAAAATGTAAGAACAGAGCGAAGCGTGGGGTTGCCAACCTCAGGAACTTAGCAAAACCCTGTTCCAAAACAAAAGAATGAGGGCTGGAGGTGTAATGCCTCTGGGTTTATTTATTCCTGCTATTCTCCTCTACCACCCCCAAAGAGGATATCTGAACGCAGGGTTTCTCAGCCTCTGCCCTCGTACAATGGTTAGCAGCCCCTGGTCTCTATCAGCGCCAGCAGCATACATGCGCCCACTGGGATCCTAAAAACATTTGAGCTCTTACCGCATGTCTCCTGGGGGCTAAAACTGTCCTCCTGTGAATAGACTCCCAAACTTACTGCCTTAGCGCCTCCTTTTCAGAAAAAGATGACTCGACATCCCCTGCCCCCTTATTTTTTTTATTTATTTTTTTTTTTTTTGGTGGTACTGGGGTTCCTGGAAGCCCTTCTACCTCCGGGCTACACTCCCATACCTATTTTCACATTTTTACTTGGAAACAGGGTCTCCTAAGCCAGCGCGCGCGGCTGGCTTCGAACCTGCACGATCCTCCTGTCTCCGCCTCCCAAGCGCGGGGGGATGACAAGCGTGCGCCACCACGCCCGGCATGCCCCCTTATTTTTATTAAAATAAATAGCAGGTGGCCACTACCACCCCCAGGTCTTTAGAGTTTCCCCAACTGTTTGGGGGATGGGCAGTCACTGGCTTTGGGGCTCTGTGGTCCAGACTAACAGATCAGAGTGGACAGAATCATCCTGTGGAGTCACGTGTGGATGCTCGGAGCGGAGGGACAAGAAAAAGGCGGACCGGTCACAGCAGGTCAGGAGGCCAGGCTGAGGCCAGGGCCCGCGTGGACCTTGCGGGCTGCGACTGAAATTGAGAAGGAAGGAGAGAGGCTCTGCTCCTGGCAGATTAGTGCAGCCCGCGTAACCACTGCCTGACACAAAGAAAATAGGCACGGCACGTCAGCTGTCTTTTCTTTCTTTCTTTCTTTCTTTGGTGATACTTGGGGTGGAACCTCCAGGCTGGACTCCCAGACCTATTTTATTTTATTTTATTTTATTTTATTTTATTTTATTTTATTTTATGGGTCTGAGGATGGAACCCAGGGGCAAATGACCTCCTGCCCAATTTTTTATTCTTTTTAAAATATTTATTTATTTATTCATTTATTTATTCATTTATTTATTTATTTATGTGGTACTGGGGTGCTTGGAAACCCTTCTACCTACGGACTACACTCCCAGACCTTATTTTATACTTTTTTATTTGGAAACAGGGTCTAAGCCAGCACCTCTGGCTTCGAACCTGCGCGATCCTCTTGTCTCCGCCTCCCAAGCACGGGGATTACAAGCGTGTGCCACCACACCCGGCTATTCTTTATTTTGAAACCGGGTCTCACTGAGTTGCAGAGGGCCTCGCTAAGTAGTTGAGGCTAACTGAGAACCGCGATCCTTCGGTAACAGCCTCCTGAATGCTGGGATTACAAGCGTGCGCCACCACGCCCGGCTTCCAGCTGTTATTTTTAATGTTGTTATTGTCATACATGTTAAAAGGAGAAAAAAGAAGGGTTGCTGGAGAGAGAGATCCAGAATCAGAGGCAGCTGAGAAAAGAGGACAAATGGCCTCAGAGATGTGGGCAGAGGAGACAGTGGTGGCTCTGGGAGGCCAGGATGTGTGGCAGCATGTCCCTTGATTGATATATACCTATTAAAAATATCCTTAATTGCATTGTAACAGTTATAATTATATTTTTTTTTCTATTTTTTTTCAAGTCTGGGGATGGAACCCAGGGGCATTCGACCTCAGAGCTACACCCCCAGCCCTATTTTTTATTCTTTATTTTGAAACAGGGTCTCACTGAGTTGCAAAGGGCCTCACTAAGTAGCTGAGGCTGACCGTGAACGGAGATCCTCCAGTCTTTGCCTCTGGGATGCTGGAATTGCAACCGTGCGCCACCACGCCCGGTTTGGTTAGCACACTTTTATGTTTTCATATACTCAAAGTATGTTTATATACATATAGGAAGTATACTTGTATGCTTCACATATTTATGTACTTTATATACAAGGATGACTGCTACACTGTTTTACATATATACATATATATTTAACATAATCTATACATATATATATTAAATTGGGTCCACATACTTTTCCCATGAAGGAGCAGATAGTAAACATCTTCTGGGCATGGGCTGGACATAATGGCACACCCTTGTAATCCTAGCATTTGGGAGGCTGAGACAGGGGGATCGCAGGTTTGCGACCAGCCTCAGCTACTTTCTGAGGCCCTTCGTCACTTAGTGAGACCCTATTTCAAAATAAAGACTAAAAATGTAGGACTCGGGGTGTAGCTCGGCTGTAGAATGCTCTGTTTCCAAATTAAAGAAAGAATGGAGTGACTGGGGTGTAGCTTGGAGGTAGAATGCTCCTGGGTTCAATCCCTAGTACCAAAAGCAAAGGATCTTGTGCTTTGTAACGTGTGGTCTCTGTTGCATTGAAGGGCAGATAGGTAATCAACTCAGGAGTGGTTCTGGCTTCGTCCCAGTAGAACTTGACCTAGAATAACCAAGCAACGGGCCAGCCTCTGCCCCCGGGCCTTGGTTGGCCAGCCTCTGCCCGAGACAACTCAGAAATAGACACACTGTGCCTGTGGGCTTGGGGGAGCTGTCGGCATCCTAGGTCTGGAAGTCTCAGCGCTTAGCAAAAACCCTGCTCCTATCACCACCCGTCTACAGGTGCACTCGGTACTTGCTGCAGCCAGAGAGGCAAAATCTGGGCCCCATGGCTGCCTGCGAAGGAAATGCCTGCTTTTATCTGCTGAATCAGCATTAAGGAACAGTGTTAGTTGGGCATAAAGGTTCACGGGATGGCCCCAGCAGTTTGCAAAGCTGTGAAAGGTTATAGTGTAGCAAGCGGTGTATTTGTTTTGTTTTGAGTGCATTTTTATTACCTAGGCTGGAGAGATACATTTGTGTACAGACTTTTGTTTTTCACCTGTGATACTGTAGCTAGCACCTTTCACTGCAAACAGATGGAACTTTACTTTCAAAGATCTGAGCATCCTTAGCCAGGCGTGGTGGCCGCGCTTGTGATCCCAGTGCTTGGGAGGCTGAGACAGGAGTATCTGGGTTTGGGGTCAGCCTCAGCTGCTTAGTGAGGCCCTCCCCAACTCAGTGAGACCCTGTTTCAAAATAAAGAATCAAAAATAGGGCTGGGGGGATAGCTTGGAGGTAGAATGCCCCAGGGTTTCATCCCAAGTACCACAAAACAACAACAAAAAAATCTGAGCATCCTTTTATTTTATTTTATTTTTTTATGATCCTGGGGTTCCTGGAAACCCTTCTACCTCTGGGCTATACTCCCAGACCTTTTTTTTTTGGGGGGGGGAACAGGGTCTCTTAAGCCAGAGAGGCTGACTTCACACCAGCGCGATCCTCCTGTCTCCACCTCCCAAGCGCAGGGATTACAAGCGTGCGCCACAACGCCCGGCTTGAGCGTTATTTTTAAAATATGATATTTGCCGGGCGTGGTGGCGCACGCTTGTAATCCCTGCGCTTGGGAGGCAGAGACAGGAGGATCGCGCAGGTTCGAAGCCAGCCGCGCGCGCTGGTTTAGGAGACCCTGTTTCCAAAATGAAAATGTAAAAAATAGGTCTGGGAGTGTAGCCCGGATGTAGAAGGGCTTCCAGGAACCCCAGTACCACCAAAAAAAAAAAAAAATATGATATTTATAGCCATTGCTTATACCTGTCAGTACTTGGGAGGCTGAGACAGGAGAGTTGTAGGTTCCTGACCAGCCTCAGCAACTTAATGACACCCTGAGCAACTTAGACCCTGTTTCAAAATAAAAAAGGCTGAACATGTTGGTGCCTGCTGGTAATACTTGGGAAGCTGGAGACAGGAAGATTGCAGGTTCGCAGCCAGCCTCAGCAACCTAGCGACCCTCTTTCAAAATAAAAAATTGTCCAGGCATGATGGCTCACACTTAAAATCCCAGCATTTGGAAGGCTGAGACCAGAGGATCACAGTTTGCGGACAGCCTCAGCTACTTAGTGAGACCCTCCACAACTTAGTGAGACCCTGTTTCAAAATAAAATAAAAAATAGGCAGGGGGGCGGGCGTGGTGGCACACGCTTGTAATCCCTGGGTTTGGGAGGCTGATACAGGAGGATCCTGCAGGTTGGAAGCCAGCCTCCATTGGCTTAAAAGACCCTGTTTCAAAATAAAATATATATATAAAAAAATAGGTCCGGGATTGTAGCCCAGAGGTAGAAGGCCCCTGCGTTCTATCCCCAGTACCAATAAATAAATAAATAAATAAATAAATAAATAAATAAATAAATAAATGGCAGGGTGTGTAGCTCAGGTTGAATGCCCTGGGTTCCATTCCCAGGCTCACACAAAAAGTTAATTAATTAAAAATAAATGAGGAGCCAGGTGGTTGTGCACACTTGTAATCCCTGCGCTTGGGAGGCGGAGACAGAAGGATCGTCAGCCACGCTGGCTTAAGAGACCCTGTTTCCAAATAAAAATATAAAAGTGGGTCTGGGAGTATAGCCCAGAGGTAGAAGGGTTTCCAGGAACCCCAGTACCATCAAAATATTTTAAAAAATAAATGGGGGGAGGTGTAGCTCAGAGGTCGAATGACCCTGAATTAAATCCCCAGTACCAAAAAGGAGAGTTGGGTAGGATGGCCGGAGCTAGTGTAGTCCCAGTACTTGGGAGGCTGAGGTTACTTTTTCATATTGCTTTATTTGATAAAGATAAGCTGCATCCGTTCTGTGTTCATTATAACGAGGCGATGGAGGAGGAGCAGGGTGCACTGAGGAGAGAGTGGGAAGAGAGGAAAGTCATTAGACCTCTTGGTGCACACCTGCAATCCCAGGACTTGGGAGGCTGAGACACGAGGATGGCGGGTTGGTGGCCAGGCTCAGCTACTTAGCAAAGAGACCCTGTTTCCAAATAAAAAATAAAAAGGGCTGAGGTTCAGAGGTGGAGTGCTCCCTGGGTTTGGTTTCTAGTACCAGGGAGGGAGGGAGGGAGAGATTGGCAGGCAGGCAGGCAGGCATTTTTAGACTAAGGATGCTCAAACAGCCTTAGGTGTGCTTGGCGGAGCGACACTGCCACCTGGTGGTTGTTCAGGTTACGGCAGCAGCAGCAGCCTGCTCCTGGGCTCAGGAACAGAAAGGCCAAGAATGTGGATACTGATGGAAGCCCCGGTCTTCTGCTGCCCCCTGTCGGCTGATTGAGGCCGAGCAGAAGGAAACGCAAACCAGGCCAGGTGGACAGGCCCCTCTTCCTGCAGTAAGCAGGTCTGAGCCTGCGAACTGGCCTGCTGCCACAAAAAGTAGACTGGACCTATCAGCCCAGAAATTAAGATTGCACGCTTTTTTAGCTGGGCGTTTTTAGCTTGGGCGCAGTGACGCACGCTTGGAATCCATGCGCTTGGGAGGCTGAGACAGGAGGATCATGCAGGTTTGAAGCCAGACTCAGTTACTCAGTTACTCAGTGAGGTTCTCAGCAACTTAGTGAGACCCTGTTTCCAAGTAAAGTATAAAATACGTCAGGGGGCCGGGCGTGGTGGCGCAGGCTTGTAATCCCCGCGCTTGGGAGGTGGAGACAGGAGGATCGCGCTGGTTCCGAGCCAGCCCCGCTGGCTTAAGAGACCCCGTTTCCAAATAAAAAATATAAAATAGGTCTGGGAGTGTATCCCGGAGATAGAAGGGCTTTCAGGAACCCCAGTACACCACACACACACACACACACACACACACACACACACACACACATCTGGGAGTATAGCCCCGAGGTAAAAAAGCCCCTGAGTTACACCCTCAGTACCACCAAAAAAAGAAAAGATTGCACGCTTTCAGAACCTTTGCTTCCTGGTCACTGTGAAGATTCAGTCACAGGGCAGGAATCCCTTCAGCCCCAGCCCAACTGTGCCCAGGCAGCTGGCCCCAAGCACTCTGCCAGGCCTCTACCTCCTGAGAATTCGGAGCTCCTGTGCAGCCCCAGGTCATAAGCAAGGTGTTCCAGCCCAACAGGAAGGGCTGCGGCCTTGATGGTGCACGCCTGGCAGTCCAGTACTTAGGAGGCCAGGACAGGAGGATCGCAGGTTCTAAGACAGCCTCAGCACCTGAGCAGGACTCTGCTTCCAAATAAATAATAAAGAGGGCTGGGGGTGTAGCTCGGTGCTAGAGTGCCCCTGGGTTTAATCCCAGCACCATGAAGAAAAGACAAGAAAAAGAAAATGCTGGTCACGGCCAAGACATCTTGGGAGGGGTTCAACTCCCTCTCCCTGAGGAGGGGCTGCCGAATGTTCTGGGGCCCCTACCCGGTGCACTCTGTTCTGCCCTGTGCCCTTCTTTTCTTGAAACAGACACTACCCATAAGACTGAGCTATTGAGCCGGGCGTGGTGGCACACACTTGTCATCCCAGCATTTGGGAGGCTGAGACAGGAGGATCTGGGTTCGCGGCCAGCCTCAGATACTTAGCGAGGCCCTCTGCAACTCAGTGAGACCTGGTTTCAAAATAAAGAATAAAAAATAGGGCTGGCAATGTAGCTCAGAGGTCAGATGCCCCTGGGTTCCATCCCCAGACTCGCAAAAAAAAAAAAAAAAAAAGAAAAAGAAAAGAAATGGGGCTGGGGATGTCACTCAGAGGTAGAATGCCCCTGGGTTCTGTCCCCAGTACTGGGGTGGGGGAGGGAAAAGAAAAAAAGACTGAGTTCTTGTTTTGTAACATTTTTATTCAAGTATTGTCCTCCAAAGCTTATCTGAAAAGTCGGTGAATTTTCAAGTGTTTCCTTTATCAGCAGCTTAGGAAGGCTGTAAAAGATGTCTTGGGGGAAGAGGGTCAACAGAGAACTAAGGGTGTTTCTGAGCGGCTGAGCGCTTGCTCACTTTCATCCCAGTACTGCAGAAAGACATCCAGGGAGGAAGAAAGGAAGGAAGGAAGGGAGGGAGGGAGGGAGGGAGGGAGGAAAATGAAATTCCTAATTTTCTGTTCATGCCACACGGATACGCCCAGAACCTCTTTCCCTTAGGGACAGAACCTCTTTCCCTTAGTGAGTTCAGCTATGGGGTTCATCTGTCCCCATGAGTGCTCCAAGCCGGGCATTGCGGTCTGGTTAGCTTCACTGAAGAAAAGCACTTGTTAAGCCGGGCGCTGTGGCGCACGCTTGTAATCCCCGCGCTTGGGAGGCTGAGATAGGAGGATCGCGCAGGTTCGAAGCCAGCCTCAGCTACTTAGTGAGGCTCTCAGCAACTTAGTGAGCCCCTGTTTCCAAATAAAGTATAAAATAGGTCTGGGAGTGTAGCCTAGAGGTAGAAAGCCCCTGGGTTCACCCCCAGTACTACCAAAAAAGAGAAGAAGGAGAAGGAGAAGGAGAAAAAGAAAGAAAGAAAGGAAGAAAGAAAGAAAGAAAGAAAGAAAGAAAGAAAGAAAGCACCTTGTGTGTATTGCAGCTAAGGACACAGACTTTAGGCTGAGCTTTTGCAAAGAGAAATTTGAACAGGGATTCAAACAGGCTTTGGTGGAAGCCTGGAGTTGAATTTCTGGACCAGAAACATCCAGCCATTTACTGATGCTCTCACCTGGGCAGGTGGTGCGTGCTTGGAATTCCAGTGCTTGGGTGGCTGAGACAGGAGGATCGCAGGCTCACACACCCAGACCCAGCAACTTAGCAAGAACCTATTTCAAAACAAAAAAATAAAATATGCCTGGGGGTGTGGCTTGGAGGCAGAGAGAGAGAGAGAGGTAGGTGGATGGATGGGTGGATGGATGGATGGATGGATGATGGATATCTAATCTTGTTGAATGGATAATCTGGATGGATGAATATCTAATCATGGATGGATGGGTAGATGGATGAATGGATGGATGGATGATGGATATATAATCTTGTTGGATGGATAATCTGGATGGATGGATGGATACCTAATCTTGGATAGATGGATGGATGGATGGATGGACCTAATCTTGGATAGATAGATGGATGGATGGATGGATGGATGGACCTAATCTTGGATAGACAGATGGATGGATGGATGGATGATGGATATATAATCTTGCTGGATGGATAATATGGATGGATGGATTGGCAGGTGAATAATCTTGATGGGTGGATATTCTAGATAGGTGGATGGATGGATAAATCTGGACTTAGGATGCTTCAACAAAGGACTTTTCAACTTCATGTGATGGTGCCAAAGTGGTAGGGATTCAGTAGAAACCTTACTTTGAATTTTGGACTCGGATCTCTTCCTACTAGCTGTAGGCAGATTCTGTGGGACAGCCAGAGCTACAGCTCCCAGTCGGCCAAGGCTGAGACCAGAGGGACTCCAGATAATGGAGGGGAAACCTCAGCAAAGCTGAAATGGAAGGGTAAAAGACGAAGGAGGATCGCGGTTCACAGACAGCCTCAGCTACTTAGTGAGGCCCCCTGCAACTCAGTGAGACCCTGTTTCAAAATAAAGAATAAAAAATAGGGCGTGGTGGCGCACGCTTGTAATCCCCGCGCTTGGGAGGCGGAGACAGGAGGATCGCGCTGGTTCGGAGCCAGCCTCGCTGGCTTATGAGACCCTGTTTCCAAATAAAAAAGTTAAAAAATAGGTCTGGGAGTGTAGCCCGTGGGAGTGTATCCCGGAGGTAGAAGGGCTTCCAGGAACCCCAGTACCACACACACACACACACACACACACACACACACAATAATCAAACAAAATAAAGAATAAAAAAAGTAGGGCAGGGGTTATAGCTTGGAGGTTGAACGTCCCTGGGTTCCATCCCCAGACCCGCAAAAAAAAAAAAAAAAGAAGAAGAAAGGGTGGACCCCACCTTCTTTTTATGGTACTGGGGATTGTACCCAGGGGCATTCTACCTCTGAGCCTACACCCCCAGCCCTTTAATTTTTTTTTAGTTTGAAACAGAGACTGGCCTCGAACCTGCAATCCTCCTGTGTCAACCTTCCGAGTGTTGGGATTACAAGTGTGTGCCAGTACACCCAACTTGTACCACTGCCGCGCCGGACCATGGGCTGCGGACCAAGCCCTTATTCAGCACAGGGGGCTTTGGAGGTTGTTCTAGACTGTAGCAACAGCTGCGTGTACATGAGATGCTTCAGCATCTTACTGCAAAATAGCCTTTATTTATTTATTTATTTATTTATTTATTTATTTATTTATTTGGTGGTACTGGGGGTGGAACCCAGAGGCTTTCTACCTCCGGGCTATACTCCGAGACCTTTTTTATATTTTATTTGGAAACAGGGTCTCACTAAGTTGCTGAGAGCCTCACTAAGTAGCAGAGGCTGGCTTCGAACCCGTGTCATCCTCCTGTCTCAGCCTCCCAAGCGCGGGGATTACAAGCGTGCGCCGCCACGCCCAGCTTTACTTATTTATTTTGTAGTACTGGGGACTGAACCCAGGGGCATTCTACCTCCAGGCTACATCCCAGCTCTATTTATATTTTATTCTTTTTATTTATTTATTTATTTATTTATTTATTTATTTATTTATTTTGTGTACTGGGGATGGAATCCTTCTACCTCTGGGCTACACTCGCAGACCTATTTTTTATATTTTTATTTGGAAACAGGGTCTCTTAAGCCAGCAAGGCTGGCTTCGAACCTGCACGGTCCTCTTGTCTCTGCCTCCCAAGCGCAGGGATTACAAGCGTGCGCCACCACGCCCGGCTATGCTTTATCTTGAAACAGGGTCTCACTGAGTTGCAGAGGGCCTTGCTAAGTAGCTGAGGCTGTCCTCGAACCTCAGTTCTCTTGTCTCAGCCTCCCAAATGCTGGGATTACAAGTGTGCACCACCACACCGGGCTAGGTTCCCAACCACAGACTGCAATGGAAGTGTTTGGAAAACATTTAATGTACGCTGTGCTTGGCTGTGGTGTTGGTATATATATATATATATATAATATAATTTTTTTTTTTTTTTTTTTTTTTAGGTATTGGGGATGGAACCCAGGGGCATTCTACCTCCGAGCTACACCCCCAGCCCTATTTTTTATTCTTTATTTTGAAACAGTGTCTCAGTGAGTTGCAAAGGGCCTAAGTAGCTGAGGCTGGCCATGAACCTCTATCCTCCTGTCTCAGCCTCCCGAATGCTGGGATGACAAGCGTGCAGTGCACCACCACCCCCAGCTTAGTAGCTAGGTATAGTAAATGCATTTTCAAGCCAGGCATGGTGGTGCACACCTGTAATCCCCATACTCGGGAGGCTGAGACAGGAGGATCGCAGCTTCGGGGATAGCCTCAGCAATTAATAACACCCTCAGCAACTAATCAAGACCTGGTTGCAAACTGAAAAGGTCTGAGGTGTAACTCAGAGTGAGAATGTCCCCGGGTTCAATGCCCAGTGCCAAAATAATAAGCAAATACATACGTAAATAAATCAAGCTGGGTGTGGTGGCACATGCTTGTTATCCCAGCATTTGGGAGGCTGAGACAGGAGGATCGTGGTTCACAAACAGCCTCAGCTACTTATGAGGCCCTCTGCAATTTAGTGAGGCCTTGTTTCAAAATAAAGAATAAGCTGGTATGGTGGCGCACACTTGTAATCTCAGCATTTGGGAGGCTGAGACAGGAGGATCACTGTTCGTGGCCAACCTCAGCTACTTAGTGGGGCCCTTTGCAACTCGGTGAGACCTGCTTGAAAATAAAGAATAAAAAATACGACTGGGGGTGTGCTGGGCGTGGTGGCGCACGCTTGTAATCCCCGCATTGGGAGGCTGAGACAGGAGGATCGCGCAGGTTCGAAGCCAGCCTCTCTGGCTTAAGAGACCCTGTTTCCAAATAAAAAAAAATATATATATATAAAATAGGTCTGGGAGTATAGCCCGGAGGTAGAAGGGGTCCATTCCTAGTACCACCAAAAAATAAAAAAATAGGACTGGGGGTGTAGCTCGGAGGTGAATGCCCCTGGGTTCCATCCCCAGTACTGCAAAAGAAAACCATAAATACATAAATCAGTGCACCATCGACTTCCTGTGGGTCTATAAGGACATAACCCGTTGTTAGTGACGGCCCAGCGAGGAGGCAGAAGAGGTTCCCCGTGACGACCGTGTCCTCCCTCCAGCATGGTCTCCCGTGGTCTTGCCTCCTCCCCGCCTCCCCGGTGCGGTCAGGAGCGTCCGCCTCCATGTCGCCATGGCCCTGAGCCCTTCGGGAGCCCCGGGCCCTCTCCCACCCGGCCCCGCGCGGCCTTCACGCCTCGGCTTCCTTCCCCTGCAGGTTTTTCCCACTCAGCCTTCACTTTCGGGATCGAGAGCCACATTAGCCAGTCCAACATCAACGGGACGCTCGTGCCGCCGGCCGCCCTCATCTCCATCCTCCAGAAGGGCCTGCAGTATGTGGAGGCCGAAATCAGCATCAACGAGGTAGGTGGCCGGGCAGCCCGCCAGCGCCCGCCTCACCAGCCCAGGCAGCGCGGCCCGGCCTGATCTTTGCTACTTTTTTTTTTTTTTTTTACTGGGGATGGAATATAGGCATTCTACCTCCAAGCTATACCCCCTATTTTTTTAAATTCTTTTTTTTTTTTTTTTTTTCTGGTGGTACTGGGGGTGGAACCCAGAGGCTTTCTACCTCCGGGCTGTACTCCCAGACCTATTTTATATTTTATTTGGAAACAGGGTCTCACTAAATTGCTGAGAGCCTCACTCAGTAGCTGAGGCTGGCTTCGAACCTGTGCGATCCTCCTGTCTCAGCCTCCCAAGTACTGGGATGACAAGCGTGCACCACCACGCCCGGCTTATTCTTTCTTTTGATACAGGGTCTCACTGAGCTGCAAGGGGCCTCAAGTAGCTGAGGCTGGCCGCGAACCACGATCCTCCTGTGTCAGCCTCCCGAAAGCTGGGATTACAGTGTACCCCACCACGCTTGGCGATTTTCCAATTTCTGTTGAAATTTTTTGCAAGTAGGCAGTGATAATTGTGGTCATACATCAGTACCCAGCTTTTTTTTTGCTGTGTGTGTGTGTGTGCGCGCGCGCGCACGCACGCACGTGCTGGAGATGGAACCCAGGGGCATTCTACCTCCAAGCTACATACCCAGCTCTATTTTGTATTCTTTGTTTTTTTTTTTGTTTTGGTGTGTGTGTGTGTGTGTGTGTGTGTGTGTGTGTGTGTGTGTGTTACTGGAGGTGGGACCCAGGGGCTTTCTACCCCAGACCTATTTTATATTTTGTTTAGAAACAGGGTCTCACTAAGTTGTCAAGAGCCTCACTAAGTAGCTGAGGCTGGCTTCGAACCTGTGTGATCCTCCTGTCTCAGCCTCCCAAATGCTGGGATTACTAATATGCACCACCACACCCAGTATATTTCTTTTTTCTTTCTCTTTCTTTTTTTTCTTTACTGAAGATTTTTCTAAGTACCTGGGATGCTACGACAGGAGGATCACAGTTTTGTGACCAGTTGCAGCAATGAGTGAGGCCCTCCGCAACTTAGCAAGACCCTGTTTCAAAATAAAATAGGGCCAGGGGTGTAGCCCAGCAGTAGAATGGCCCTGGGTTCAACTTCCAGCACCAAAAAAAAAAAAAAAAAAATTGAACCCAGGGTGTTCCACATTCAAACTCCACCACCGCTCCCTTTTTATTATTTTGACTCAGGGTCGCACCAAGCTGATGAATCTCACTGCATTTTGAGGCGGGCCTTGAACCTCCCAAGTTCTGGCATTACAGGAGTGCACATTTGTAATCTAAGGTCTTGGGAGGGTCACAGGTTCAAGGTCAGCCTCAGCAACTTGGTGAACCCTGTTTCAAAATAAAAAATAATGATCTGAGCGGGCGTGGTGGCGCACGCTTGTATCCCCGCGCTTGGGAGGCTGAGACAGGAATATCACGCAGGTTTGAAGCCAGCCTCGGCAACTGAGTGAGGCTCTTTGGAACTTCAAGAGACCCTCTTTCCAAATAAAATATAAAATGGGTCTGGGAGTATAGCCTGGAGATAGAAAGCCCCTGATTTCTATTTCCAATAACACACACACACACACACACACACACACACACACACACACACACACACACGCTGGCTCTGGCTATGGTGGTACATGCCTAATGCTTATAATCTTTGTATTTAGGAGGCTGAGACAGAAGGATCGCAGGTTCAAAGCCAGCCTGGGCACCTTAATGAGGCTCTCAGCAACCTAGTGAGACCCTGTTTTCTAATAAGAAATAAAATGGGACCAGGAGCGTGGAGATAGGATACCTCTAGGTTCAATGTTCAGTACCAAAATAAATAAATAAATAAAATAAAAATAAAGCCGGGTGTGATGGCGCACGCTTGTAATCCCAGCATTGGGAGGCTGAGACAGGAGGATCGCAGTTCTTGGACAGCCTCAGCTACTTAGTGAGGCCCTTTGAAAATCAGTGAGACCCTATTTATTTCAAAATAAAGAATAAAAAATTGGGCTGGAGGTATCGCTCAGAGGCAGAATGTCCCTGGGTTCCATCCCCAGCACTGAAAATAAATAAAAAAGAAATAGAAATACAAAAGAAGGCTGGGGTGTAGCTCAGAGGTAAAATGCTCCCAAGTACCACCAAAGAAAGAAAGAAAGAAAGAAAGAAAGAAAGAAAGAAAGAAAGAAAGAAAGAAAGAAAGAAAGAAAGACAGACTATAACCAGAAATCAGCTGGGGTAGTTTTTCTTTAGCTACTTTTCTGCTAACTCTTGTGTCTTGATTCTTTCTCATTTCCTGGGTAATTCAAGTTCAGAGAATATAAAATGTCTTTGCACACCCATTAGACACAGCTCAGAAAGAGTTTTATGTGACTTGATTTTTTTTTTTTGGGGGGTGGTCCTGGGGTTCCTGGAAGCCCTTCTATCTCCAGGCTACACTCCCAGACCTATTTTATATTTTTTGCGAGGCTGGCTCGGAACCAGCGCGATCCTCCTGTCTCCGCTTCCCAAGCTCGGGGATTACAAGCGTGCGCCACCGCGCCCGGCGTGACTTGATTATTTGGAAGAACTTCTTGTGTGTGTGTGTGTGTGTGTGTGTGTGTGTGTGTGTGTGTGTGTGTATGAAGTTTTTTTTCCATGGTAGATGGGAACCCAAGAAACGAAGAATGTTCAGAAAAGACATGAATCAGCCAGGTGTGGTGGCAGATCCCACACTTGGGAGGATGAGACAGGAGAATTGCAGGTTGGAGACCAGCCCCAGCAACTCAGTGAGACCCTGTTTCAAAATAAAGAATAAAAAATAGGAGCCGGGCGTGGTGGCGCACGCTTCTAATCCCAGCATTTGAGAGGCCGAGACGGGAGGATCTGGTTCGCTGACAGCCTCAGCTACTTAGTGAGGCCCTCTGCAACTCAGTGAGACCCTGTTTCAAAATAAAGAATAAAAAATAGGGCTGGGGACGTGGCTCGGAGGTTTGAATGCCCCTGGTTTCCATCCCCAGTACTGCCAAAAAAAAGAGAAAAAAAATAGGGCTGGGCATATAGCTTGGAGAAAGAATGCCCCTGGGTTCAATCCCCAGTACCACAAATGACTAAGTAAGTAAATAAATACTAAAAAGGGAGAGGGCGCTGGGAGCGTAGCTCAGAGTTGGAAGGGCTTGGCTTCTATCCCCAGTGCCCCAAAAAAGGAAGAGAGAAAGCACAAATCATAACCAAGTTTGTTATTGATTGCATCATGGCAATGTTTAAGGTCTATTTTGAACTCAGGAAGTCTGTTTCAAATAGTAACACGTACTTATTTTAAGCAGATACACAAATGTACCTGTAATCAAATTCCGAATGGTGTGGTCATCCCCCCCCCTTTTTTTTTTGCAGGTCTGGGGATGGAACCCAGGGGCATTTGACCTCTGAGCTATACCCCCTGCCCCTATTTTTTATTCTTTATTTTGAAACAGGGTCTCACTGAGTTGCAGAGGGCCTCACTAAGTAGCTGAGGCTGTCCGCAAACTGCGATCCTCCGGTCTCAGCCTCCCAAATGCTGGGATTACAAGCACACCCAGCTTGGTCATCTCTTAATGGTGCTGAATGCTGAGAAAGAGTTACTCCTCCTCGGTAGTGGCTGGTTATTTACAGAGACTTCATGCTGGTGCAGCATCCCAGCAGAGTTTCTTGGACTCAGCCCTCTGCATTGGCTGTTGGTTGACCCTGAACAGGACCTTCGGGTGCCAAGGATGCTGAGCCGCATGTCTGGCCTCCGCCCACTAGGTGGCGGTAGAAACCTCCACACCGCCCAGGTCTGACAATCAAAAATAATGCCAGTCGCCCTTATCTGCAATCCCAGTGCTTGGGAGGCTGAGACAGGATTGTAGGTTGGAAACCAGCCTCAGCAATTTAGAGAGGTTCTCAGCAATCTAGTGAGGTGCTGTTTCAAAACAAAACAAAAAAATGGGCTGGGGTCGTAGCTCAGAGGTAGGGTGTCTTTAAGCTCAGGCCCCATTACCACCCAAAAGAAAAATGAAAAGGCTCAAGACATTAAGAAATGCCACTTCCCAGGAGTGGGGGTAAATATACACCTTTGTTTTCTCTTTCTTTTTTTCCTTTTTTCTTTTTTTTTTTTTCGTACTGGGGATGGAACCCAGGCCATTCGACCCCCGAGCTACATCTCCAGCCCTATTTTTTATTCCTTATTTTGAAACAGGGTCTCACTGAGTTGCAAAGGGCCTCACCAAGTAGCAGAGGCTCGCCTCGAACCGCGATCCTCTGGTCTCAGCCTCCTAAATGCTGGGATTATAAGCGTGTGCCCCCACGCCCGGTCCTCGTACATTATTATTGACCATCTCTTAATTTGTGTCAGAAGTAGAAGTATCTACTAATTCTTTCTTCTCGAACCTTTTTTCTTTTTTTCTTCTTTTTTTGTGGTACTTGGGATAGAACTGAGGAGATTTTACCTTTGAGGTGTACCTCCAGCCCATTTTTATATTTTAGTTAGGGTTTCTTTGTTTATTTCTTGTGGCACTGGGGCTGGAACCCAGGGGCGTTTCTACCTCCGTGCTACACTCCCAGAGCTATTTTATATTTTATTTGGAAACAGGGTCTCACTAAGTTGTTGAGAGCCTCATTAAATATCAGAGGATGGCTTCGAACCTGTGCTATCCTCCTCTCTCAGCCTCCCAAGTACTAGGATTACAAACATGTGCCACCATGCCTGGCTCCATATTATATATATATATATATACACATTTTTTTTTTTTCGGGTCTGGGGATGGGACCCAGGGGCATTCGACCTCCGAGCTACAACCCCTTCCCTATTTTTTATTTTTTTATTTTGAAACAGGGTCTCACTGAGTTGCAGGGGGCCTCACTAAGTAGCTGAGGCTGTCCGCAAACCGCGATCCTCCTGTCTCAGCCTCCCGAATGCTGGGATGACAAGCGTGCGCCACCACGTCCAGCTCCATTTTTATATTTTGAATTAGGGTCTTGCGAGGTGGCTGAAAGTCTTTCTATGTGGCTGAGGTTGTCCTCGAACCTGCGACCCTCCTGTCTCAGCCTCCCAAATACTGGGATGACAGGCATGCGCCGCACCCCATCTTTCTTGCTCCTCCCTGGCGTGGGAGGCAGAGGCCACCAGGAGCCTCCTCCCCCAAGCTGACGCCTGGCCCTGGGCTTGCTTTCCCAGGATGGCACGGTGTTTGACGGCCGCCCCATAGAGTCCCTGTCCCTCATCGACGCTGTGATGCCCGACGTGGTGCAGACGCGACAGCAGGCGTTCCGGGAGAAGCTCGCCCAGCAGCAAGCCAGTGCAGCGGCGGCGGCGGCAGCGGCGGCGGCAGCAGCTGCAGCAGCTGCAGCAGCAGTGACGGCGACAGCCACGGCGACAGCAGCCGCCACGCCCCCGGCAGCCATGTCCCAGCAAAACCCACCAAAGAACGGAGAGGCCACGGTGAACGGGGAGGAGAACGGAGCGCACGCCATAAGTACGTGAGGCCCGGGGTCCGGGCCTCTTCCCATTTTCTTCTGCATGTGATGGGCTGGCTGGGTATTCCTTTATCTTGCTTTTTGGGGTTTGCTTACTCTGTGCAGGAGAGATTCACCCTTCTATTTTTCTCCCCAAATTCCTCCTGGGAGCAGTGGCATACACATGTAATCTCAGATTTGGGAGGCTGAGACAGAAGGATGGCACGGGTTCTAAACCAGCCTCAGCTACTTAGTGAGGCTTTCAGATGCTTTGTGAGACCCCATTTCCAAATAAAGTATAAAATAGGTCTGGAGTGTAGCCCAGAGGTAAAAAAAAATCCCTGGCTTCCATACCCAGTACCACGGGGGGGAAAAAAAAATCCTTAGACAGCCCAGGAGCCGTGGCACACACTTGTAATCTCAGTGTTTCTTTGGGAGGCTGAAACGGGAACATTGTAGATTTGAGGCCAGTCTCAGCAACTTAGCAAGGTCCCTCAGCAGCTTAGTGAAACTGTTTCAGAAAGAGAAAAATAAGCCAGGTGGGGTGGTGAACGCTCATAATCCCAGCATTTAGGAGACTGAAACAGAAGGAATACGGTTCGCTGACAGCCTCAGCCACTTAGCGAGGCCTTTTGCAACTCAGTGAGACCCTGTTTCAAAATAAAGAATAAGCTGGGTGTAGTGGCGCACACTTGTAATCCCCGCGCTTGGGAGGCTGAGACAGGAGGATCGCACAGGTTCGAAGCCAGCCTCAGCTACTGAGTGAGGCTCTCAGCAACTTAGTGAGACCCTGTTTCCAAATAAAATATAAAATAGGTCTGGGAGTGTAGCCCGGGTTAGAAAGCCCCTGGGTTCTACCCTAGTACCACACACGCACGCGCACGCGCACACACACACACAAACAATAAAAAATAGGGCTGGGGGTGGAGCTCAAAGGTAGAATGCACCTGGGTTCCATCCCCAGTGCCGCCCCCCAAAAAATAAATAAATAAAAGAGAGCTGGGCATGGTAGCCTACACTTGTAATCCCAGCACTGGGGGGGCTGAGACTGGAGGATCATGGTTCAAGGACAGCGCCAGCTTCTTAGGCCCTTTGCACCTCAGTGAGACCCTGTTTCAAAATAAAGAATAAAAAAATAGGGCAGGGGGTGTTGCTTGGAGGTCAAATCCCCCTGGGTTCTATTATCCCCAGACCCGCAAAAAAAAAGAAAAAAAAAAGTAAAATAAAAATTAAAAGGACTAGGGGTATAGCTCAGAGGTAGAGTGTCCTTGAGTTCAATCCCAGCAACAAAAAAGGAGAAAAATAAATTTAAAAAATTAAGCCAGGTATGGTGGTGCATGCCTGTAATCCATCCCAGTACTTGGGAGGCTGAGACAGGATCTCAGTTTCCTGGCCAGCTTCAGCAATTTGTAAGACCCTCTTTCCAAATAAGAAATAAAATAAGAGCTGGGGGTATAGCTCAGAAATAAAAGACCCCTGGTTCAATCCCCAGCAGCACCAAAATAAAAGGAAGTAATGAATTGAGAGCTCTACAGAAGCCACATGTAGTCAGTTGTCCGATGTGGTATTACTTTAGTACAAAAAACAAGGTCTTGGGCCAGGCGTGATGGCGCACGCTTGTAATCCCAGTATTTGGGAGGCTGAGACTGGAGGATCACAGTTCGAAGACAGCCTCAGCTACTTAGGCCCTTCGCAACTCAGTGAGAACTTGTTTTTTTGTTTTTTTGTTTTTTTATTTGGTGGTACTGGGCTTCCTGGAAGCCTTTCTACCTCTGGGCTACACTCCCAGACCTATTTTATATTTTATTTGGAAACAGGATCTCTTAAGCCAGCGCGGCTGGCTTCGAACCTGTGCGATCCTCCTGTCTCCGCCTCCCAAGTGCGGGGATGACAAGCATGCGCCACCACGCCCCGCAGAACTTGTTTAAAAAAAAAAAATTAAATGAATGAAAAGACTGTTTCTTCAAAAAGTAAAATGAGAAAAAAAAAAAAATAGGGCCAGGGCTAGCTTGGAGGTACAGTGCCCTTGGGTTCCATCCCCAGTACTGCAAAAAATTAAAAAACAAAAAAGCAAGCAAGGTCTTTGTCAGACGGAAGGAGTCGGGGATGCACCCATTTCTTTGGCGCTGATAACGCACACGGACTTGCGTGTTTCTTCCTGACAGATAATCACTCAAAACCAATGGAGATAGACGGGGACGTCGAGATCCCGCCCAGTAAAGCCACTGTCCTTCGGGGCCACGAGTCCGAGGTGTTCATTTGTGCCTGGAATCCTGTCAGCGACCTGCTGGCTTCTGGGTGAGGCCTTCAGGACGGGGGCGCTCCGGGCCCGGGGATGGAGGGGCGCTGGGCTCCGGGGCACGGCCGGGGAGGGGCAGGGACTTGGGGCTGTGTGAACCCCACGCCGCGGGCTGCCCCGCCTCACGTCTCCTAGAAACCATCATTCCAAGTCATTTTTTCAGTGGGTCGGGGTACAGTGGAATGATTTCTAAAATGAATAAATGCCAAGATAAGGAGGGGAACAGGGGGCCTCCTTATTATCAGGCTGGGGGCCTGAGAGCGAGTCCCCCAGCTCTGGTCCCGAGGCGGAGGCTGGACGCTCCTGGGCTTCCAATCTGCAGATCCGGGGACTCGACGGCCAGGATCTGGAACCTCAACGAGGAGACCAATGGGGGGTCCACGCAGCTGGTACTCAGACACTGTATACGCGAGGGGGGCCACGACGTCCCCAGCAACAAGGATGTCACCTCGCTGGACTGGAACGTAAGCGCTCCCTGCAGACACACACGCGGCCGGCTCGCTGGCGGGAGGTCCCATCTGGGGTGCCGGCCCTCCATTACCAAGAGCTCCGACCGAGCGGGGCTGGGAAGCCGTCCCTTCCCTTCCCGAGCTGGCGTGCATTAACCAGACGGGTTCCTTAATGAGCCTCCTGAGGGGAGCATGGGGGCTCATGGCTGTCATCTTAGAACTCACGAGGCTGAAACAGGAGGATCGCAGATTTGAAGCCGGCCTCAGCGACGGAGCGAGACGCTGTTTCAAAACAAAACGATAAAAAAGGGCTAGGGTAGCAGTTTGCACATAGTACACACCTGGGGCTCAGTCTTCACAAAAATAAAAATAAGAGCTGGGCGTGGTGGCGCACACTTGTAATCCCAGCATTTGGGAGGCCAAGACAGGAGGATCGCGGTTCGCAGACAGCCTCAGCTACTTAGCGAGGCCCTCTGCAACTCGGTGAGACCCGGTTTCAAAGTAAAGAATAAAAAATAGGGCTGGGGGTGGAGCTTGGAGGTAGAATACCTCTGGATTCCACCTCCAGTACCAATAAATAAATAAATAAATAAATAATAAAGCCGAGTGTGGTGGTGCACACTTGTAATCCCAGCATTCGGGAGGCTGAGACTGGAGGATCACAGTTCATTGCAGACAGCCTCTGCTACTTAGTGAGGCCCTTTGCAAATCAGTGGGACCCAGTTTCAAAATAAGGAATAAAAAATAGGGCTGGGGGTAGAGCTTGGAGGCGAATGCCCCTGGGTTCCACCCCCAATATTGCAAAAAAAAAAAATATATATATATATATATATATATATATGGCCCTGTACGGCGGGCAGCTAGACCGGGGAGCCTCAAGGTACCTCTGCTGGGGAGATGCCAAAATGTATGGATTCGTGTCTCTTTCTGGCCCCCAGAGCGATGGGACACTATTGGCCACAGGTTCCTATGATGGTTTTGCAAGAATCTGGACGGAAGATGGTAAGTCCTTCCTGCAGCGCGCGGGGCGGGTGAGGGGCTTCCACGGGAGTCGGTCCAGTGAGCAGACAGTGACTTTGAAGTCAACGCGTCTGTCTTTTCTCCAAACAGGTAACCTGGCCAGCACGTTGGGTCAGCACAAAGGCCCCATCTTTGCCTTGAAGTGGAACAAAAAGGGGCATTATATACTGAGCGCGGGTGTAGACAAAGTGAGTATCAACCGAACATAGGTTGCTCTGGTCTAGGGATGTAGTTTGCTTTATTTATTTACTTGTTTATTTGTTTGTTTTTGGTATTGGGGATTGAGCCCAGGGATTTTTTGTTTTGTTTTGTTTTTTGGTGGTACTGGGTTCCTGGAAGCCCTTCTACCTCTGGGCTACACTCGCAGACCTATTTTATATTTTTATTTGGAAACAGGGTCTCTTAAGCCAGCGAGGCTGGCTCCTAACCTGCGCGATCCTCCTGTCTCCGCCTCCCAAGCGCGGGGATGACAAGCGTGCCCACCGCGCACGGCGAGCCCAGGGGCATTTAATGCAGGGACATTTTGCCTTTGAGCTGCAGCCCCAGCCCTCTCTCCTTTCCTCTCTCCTCTCTCCTCTTTCCTCTCTCTCCTCTCTGTCTCTCCCTCCCCTTCTCCCTTTTCCTCTAAGCCAAAAATCCCTCCTGCCTCTTGGCAACAGAATATATAATATGCAGAGATCTGAGCTGCTCTGGTTGACGCCTTAAACCTTCTTTCCCAGCCACCACCAGTCTTCCCCAGCTGTTCTAATTCATGTTATGCTTACAGAGCACACGGCGCAGTGCCCCTGCAGGCCGCCAGCAATTGCTGGCTGGGTGTCTAAACTAAGTCCGAGCCAACATTTGTCAAACACTTGACTAGCCCATGCGGTGACCCATCCAGGGCTCCCAAGATCAAAGGCAGATGCTAGTATAGACATCCCCATTGAGCCCAGTGTGGAGGTACAGGCCTGTCATCCCAGTACTTGGGAGGCTGAGATGGGAGGATCACAGGTTAAAGACCAGACTCAGCAGGTAGTGAGAGTCTTATCAACCTAGTCAGACCCTGTTTCAAAATAAAAATAAAGCTGTGCATGGTGGCACATGCTTCTAATTCCAGCATTCGGAGGCTGAGACCAGAGGATTGGGGTTTGCAGACATCCTCAGCTACTTAGTGAGGCCCTTTGCAATTCAGGGAGACCCTGTTTCAAAATAAAGAATAAAAAATAGGGCTGGGGGAGTAGCTTGGAGGTCGAATGCCCCTGATCGAATGCCATCCCCAGACCTGCAAAATAAAAGAAGAAAGGTAAAGGAGTCCGGTGTGCTGGCGCACGCTTGTAATCCTAGTAGTTGGGAGGCTGAGATAGGAGGATCTGGCTTCATAGCCAGCCTTAGCTACTTAGTGAGGCCCTATTTCAAAATTAAGAATAAAAAGCTGGGTGTGGTGGCGCACGCTTGTCATCCCAGCATTCGGGAGGCTGAGACCTGGAGGATCGTGGTTCACGGACAGCCTCAGCTACTTAGTGAGGCCCTCCGCAACTCAGTGAGACCCTGTTTCGAAATAAAGAATAAAAAAATGGACAGGGGGTATAGCTCAGAGGTCAAATGCCTCTGGGTTCCATCCCCAGAACCCCCCCCCCCAAAGAAAATTAAGAATAAAAAGTTGGGTTTGAGGCGTAGGTTGGGGGTAGAATGTCCCCGGGTTCCATCTCCAGCACCACAAAAATAAATAAATAAATAAAATAAATAAAGGGCCGGGAGATGTAGCTCAGATAGGATGCCCCTAGGTTCAATCCCCAGTACCAAAAAATAAAAAAAGTTTTGGACTTCAGATTTTTGGATTAGGGGTGTTCAACCGCAAAACAGCCGTGTGGTTGACCTGACATCACTCTCGGACAGTCCTGCTTTAGAAGGAAACCAGGCTAATTATCTCTCCTCCCAATGCACTTATCTGGAGAAATCTTACTACCTTTTTCCTTTGTTTGCGGAGCACAGACGACAATAATTTGGGACGCCCACACAGGAGAAGCCAAACAGCAGTTCCCCTTCCATTCAGGTAAGCGGTTGGCTTTGTTGTGGCGGGCGTGGCCCGGGAATTCTTTGCTTAGGTCCTGTGACATTGTAAATAAGAACTGTGGGGCTGTCCTGAAATGTGGCGCTGGGGAGAAGATGATGTAAGGGCTTGTAGAAACCAGCACTCTGTTCCCACCTCTCTTCCACCCCTGGAAAGAGCGAGGCTTAGGAGCTAGCACCGGCAGGACCATGTCCCCTCCCTGTCTAAAAATACATTGAAACCGGGCATGCTGGTACCCACCTGTCATCCCAGTACTTGGGAGGTGGAGACAGGAGGATCGTGCAGGTTCAAAGCCAGCCGCGCTGGCCTAAGAGACCCTGTTTCCAAATTAAAAAAAAAAAAAAAATAATAATATAAAATAGGTCTGGGAGTGTAGCCCGAAGGTAGAAGGGTTTCCAGAAACCCCAGTACCACAAAAAAAAAAAAGAAAAGAAAAAGAAAAAAAAAACATTGAAGCCGGGTGTGCTGGTTTATCATCCCAGTACTTGGGAGGCTGAGACAGGAGGATTGCAAGTTGTGGAGTCCAGCCTCAGCAACCTAGCAAGACACTGTTTCAAAGTGAAAATAAAAAAATAAATAAGGCCGGGACATGGCTCAGAAGTAGAATGCCCCTTGGTGCAATCCCAAGTATCACTAAATAAATCACTAGTATCACTGAATGAAGGAAGGAAAGAATGAATAAATAAATACACATTGAAGCTGGGTGTGGTAGTGCATGCCTGTCATCCCAGTTCTTGGGAGGCTGAGACCGGAAGATCACAGATTAAAGGTCAGCCTCAGCAATCTAGTGAGACCCTGCTTCAAAACAAAAAAACAAAAGAAAGAAAGCCGGGCGTGGTGGCACACACTTGTCATCCCAGCATTCGGAAGGCTGAGACCTGAGGATTGCGGTTCGCAGACAGCCTCAGCGACTTAGTGAGGCCCTCTGCAACTCAGTGAGACCCAGCTTCAAAAATTAAAAAGAATCAAAAATAGGGCTGGGGCTGTAGCTTGGAGGTTGAATGCCCCTGGGTTCCATCCCCAGACCCGCAAAAAAAAGGGGAGGGGGGTTGGAGAGTTGGCTAGGAGCGGTGGCCCACACTTGTCATCCCAGCATTCAGAAGGCTGAGACTGCAGGATCGTGGTTCGCAGACAGCCTCAGCTACTTAGTGAGGTCCTTTGCAACTCAGTGAGACCCTGTTTCAAAATAAAGAATAAGATCCGGGCTTGGTGTCCCATGCTTGTAATCCCAGCACTTGGGAGGCTGAGACAGGGGGATGGCACAGTTTCGAAGCCAGCCTCAGCTACTTAGTGAGGCTCTCGGCAACTTAGTGAGACCCTGTTTCCAAATAAAATATAAAATAGGTCTGGGAGAGCCAGGTGTGGTGGTGCACACTTGTAATCCCAGTACTTGGGAGGCTGAGACAGGAGGATCGCACAGGTTCGAAGCCAGCCTCAGCTACTTAGTGAGGCTCTCAGCAACTTAGTGAGACCCTATTTCCAAATAAAATATAAAATAGGTCTGGGAGTATAGCCTAGAGGTAGAAAGTCTCTGGGTTCCACCCCTAGTTACCACCAAAAAAAAAAAAGTAAGAAATATGGCTGGGGGTGTACCTCGGAGGTAGAATGCCTCTGGGTTTGACCCTAGTACCAACACACATACACACATGTGTGTGTGCACACACAACACTGAATTAGCTGGGCACAGTGCAGGAGCCAGCAGCTGCACCTCCCTCCCCCATCGCACCTGGGCCCTGGGAGCAAGCGCCGCTGCATTCCCCAGGCACAGAGCATGAAACAGGATCTCTATCCATGGCGTCTTGTTGTCCCTGCCAGTTAGAAAGAGAATCTTTAAGGTTTTTTTTTTTCCCCCCTTTGGTGGTACTGGGGGTGGGACCCAGAGGCTTTCCACCTCTGGGCTACACTCCCAGAGCTATTTTTTATATTTTATATATTTTATTTGGAAACGGGGTCTCACTAAGTTGCCAAGAGCCTCACTAGGTAGCTGAGGCTGTCTTCGAACCTGCGCGATCCTCCTGTCTCAGCCTCCCAAGTGCGGAGATTACAAGCGTGCGCCACTACGCCTGGCTCTCATTCTTTATTTTGAAACAGGGTCTCACTGAATTGCCGAGGGCCTCACGAAGTAGCTGAGGCTGGCCGCAAAGCGCCATCGGCCAGTGTCAGCCTCCCGAATGCTGGATGGCAAGCGTGCACCACCACGCCCGGCATCTTTAAGGTCTTTAAAAAAAAGAGACCGATCAGGCACAGAGCACTCTTTATTTAGGCTTCTATACCTTTAACTTAGCCATATTGCCCAAGCTCCGTGCATGGTAATGAACGCCAGTGTCGCCCCTCTTCCCTCCCCGCCTGGCAGCGCCAGCTCTTGACGTGGATTGGCAGAACAACACTACCTTCGCCTCCTGCAGCACCGACATGTGTATACACGTGTGCAGACTTGGCTGTGACCGCCCGGTCAAGACCTTCCAGGGACACACGGTAAGCAGGACCCCCGAGGGTCAGAATCCGCTTCAGGAGGCTCCGATGGGGAATTGTTTCCCTCGCTCCCCCTCCCTCCTTTCCTCCCTTCTTCCCTTTCTTCTTTTCTTCCTTCCTTCCTTTGTCTCTTTAAGATGCTAAGACTCTCAAACCTATGATCCTAGCCGGGCGTGGTGGCGCACGCTTGTAATCCTAGCATTCGGGAGGCTGAGACTGGAGGATCGCGGTTCGCGGACAGCCTCGGCTACTTAGTGAGGCCCTCTGCAACTCAGTGAGACGCTGTTTCAAAATTCAAAAATAAGAAATAGGGCAGGGGGTGTAGCTCGGAGGTAAAATGCCCCTGGGTTCCATTCCTAGTAACACACACACAGATAGATAGATAGATAGACAGACAGACAGACAGACAGACAGACAGACAGACAGAATAAGCCGGGCGTGGTGGCGCACACTTGTAATCCCAACACTTAGGAGGCTGAGGCAAGAGGATCGCGCAGGTTCAAAGCCAGCCTCAGCTACTGAGTGAGGCTCTCAGCAACTTAGTGAGACCCTGTTTTTAATATAAAATAAGTCTGGAGGGATAGTCCAGAGGTAGAAGGCCCCTGGGTTCTATCCCCAGTACCAAAAATAAATAAATAAATAAATAAACATAAAAAAATAAAAAGACTGTACACATATGTTTCCGCCATCTTTTCTCCCCTTAAGATGTACAACCACGACACACCAATAAAAAATTTAAAAAGCAGAAATATAAATATTTTTGCTAAAATCATAAAAATATGCAAATGATAACAAATATTTCATTGCAAATAAATAAATAAATAAAACGACTAAGAAATAGGGCCTGGGGTGTAGCTCGGAGATACAATGCCTCTGGGTTCCATCCCCAGTACCATAAATATACATACATACATACATACGCAAAAACAGAGCTGAGGATATAACTAGGAGGTAGAATTTCCCTGAGTTCAATCCTCAGTACTGGAAAAAAAAAAAAAAAAAAGATAAGGAAAGAAATCACATGATTTATTAGGCCAAGACGGTGAGCACGACCGGGTGGAACTTCCATCAATGGGGCTCTGGGGTCCCTCTTGCAGGGAGCCCCTGCAGGTGCGTCACCCCCCACCCAGGCCATAGCTGCAGGCGGGTGTCCCCTTGTCCCTTAACCCCCGGGCTCCATGGTCTCTGAGCCCCAGGGTGTAGCCCGGGTGCCTCCTGGTCCTTCTGGAGCCTGCCCGCCCCTGCTCGGCCCTCCCGGGATGCCATTGGCCTGGCCACCTGTGGCTGCCCCTGCTGGATTGCAAGACTGCGTCCAGTTTCCCCCGCAGGACTGAATTTAGACAGAGGGAATCGCCGTTAACGTGGAAGAGAGCACAGGGAGGCGACGCCCAAAGCCCAGGTTTAGAAATAACACCGGGTTTATTTACAGCGTTTGTTATACAGTCTGCATTTGACTTTCTTCCTAGCAGGGATTTTACTTTCCTTAAAGAAAGATAGACGGTGGTGGCTGGTTATATACGGCACACGGCTGTGCTTTTATAGGAATGAAAAGGCAAAGTGAGAAGAAGAAAAGGAAGAAAGGAAAAAAGAAGTAGGAGTTCTTGTGTTCTTTGATTCCCACGGTAAATCCCAGGCCCTGTGCAGCGCCCACAGGGCACCACTGCCCCCTGGTGGAAGGCTGCCCAACTACACACAGGCTTCAGGTTCCTTTTCTTTTTATGGTACTGGAGATTGAATCCAGGGGCATTCTACCTCCGAGCTCTCACCCCAGTTGTTCATTCATTCATTCATTCATTCATTCATTTGTTTATTTTTTTGCTGTACTAGGGATGGAACCCAGGGGCACTTTACCTCCGAGGTACATCCCCAGCCCTATTTTTCAGTCTATTTATTTATTTTTTGCTTGCTTGCTTGCTTGCTTGCTTGTTTGTTTGTTTGTTTGTTTGTTTATTTATTTATTTATTTATTTATTTATTTATTTATTTATTTATTTATTTATGGTACTGGGGTTCCTGGAAACCCTTCTACCTCCAGGCTATACTCCCAGACACCTATTTTTTATATTTCTATTTGGAAACAGGGTCTCTTAAGCCAGCGCAGCTGGCTTCGAACCTGCGCGATCCTCTTGTCTCTGCCTCCCAAGCGCGGGGATGACAAGCGTGCGCCACCACGCCCGGCATCACAAATTTGTGTGTCATCCTTGCGTAGGGGCCATGCTAATCTTCTCTGTATCGTTCCAATTTTAGTATATGTACTGCCAAAACAAGCACTAGTCTTTTTATTTTTGAAACAGGGTCTCACTGAGTTACAAAGAGCCTCCTTAAGTAGCTGAGGCTGTCCTTGAACCATGAACCTCCGGGCTCAGTCTCCCAAGTGTTGGTATGACAGGGATGGACCACTGTGCCCAGCCAGGTTTTGACTTTTTTTTTCCCCCTGATACTGTGGATGGAATCCAGGGGCATTCTACCCCCCCCCATGCTACACCCCCAGCCCTATTTTTTAGTCCTTTTATTTTTGAAACAGTGTCTCACTGAGTTGCAAAGGGTCTTGCTAAGTAGCTGAGGCTGTCCTCGAACCGTGAACCTCCGGGCTCAGCCTCCCAAGTTGGTATGACAGGCATGGACCACTGTGCCCAACCAGGTCTGCCTGTCTTTCTCTTTCTTTTTCTTTCTTTCTTTATTTATTTATTTATTTATTTATTTATTTATTTATTTATTTTGTGGTACTGGGGATGGAAGTCAGGGACATTCTACTTCCAAGCTACACACTCCAGCCCTATTTTTTAGTCTATTTATTTATTTATTTATTTTGCGGGTCTGGGGATGGAACCAGGGGCATTTGACCTCTGAGCTACACCCCCTGCCCCATTTTTTATTCTTTTATTTTGAAACAGGGTCTCACTAAGTTGCGGAGGGCCTCACTAAGTAGCCGAGGCTGTCCACGAACCGCGATCCTCTGGTCTCAGCCTCCCGAATGCTGGGATTACAAGCCCGGCTGTTAGTCTTTTTACTTTTGAAACAGGGTCTCACTGAGTTGCAAAGGGCTTCGCTAAACAGCTGAGGCTGTCTGCAGACCATTATCCTCCACTCTCAGCCTCCCAAATGCTAGGATTACAGGCGTGCGCCGCCACGCCCGGCTTAGGTTTTGATTTCTTTCTAAACCCCCTTGCTGTCTTGCAGAATGAGGTCAATGCCATCAAATGGGATCCTTCTGGAATGTTGCTGGCATCCTGCTCTGACGACATGACCTTAAAGGTAAAGCCGCCCTCGAAGGGATGGGCCATCCCCGCCTCGATGCACTCCCGAGCTCCCTCCTGTGGGTGGCGGTTTTATCTTCAAACACTCTTTGGCCCTCTGCAATTTCCCCCCATTGCGAATGCAATGACTGGCTTCCATCCCAGAACTCCCGTGGGTCAGCCAAGGGTCCTGAGGCCTTTGCACTCACACCCTTACACCCTTGTAGCCTTCCCCCAACCCCTGTGGGCGTAGAGCATTTGGTGGGCCGGTGACTTCAGGGCCACACACACACACACACACACACACACACACACACACACACTCTAGCACACACGATGAAGGGTGCCGAACCATTCCCGGCTGGGGGCAGCGTGCGCTCACCTGGTTGCCGACGTCTTCTCCAGATCTGGAGCATGAAGCAGGACACGTGTGCCCACGACCTTCAAGCTCACAGCAAAGAGATCTATACCATCAAGTGGAGCCCCACGGGACCAGCCACCAGCAACCCGAACTCCAGCATCATGTTAGCGAGGTGAGCGGGGCGGCCCGCGCCCTGCAGCCGCCAGCAGCCTGGCCACGGAGCGTGGCTGGCGTGAACACAGAGCCAGAAAAGTGTGCTGGCGTGTGCGTGCATGTGTCTGTGTGGGGCAGTGTGTCCTTCCAAATGAAGTGGAGCGGCACCTCGAGATTCTCTTGGGGGAGGGTACTGGGGATAAACCTGGGATGCTTTAGCTCTGAGCTACACCCCAGCCCAGTTTGTTTTTGTTTTTGTTTTTGCGGTACTGGGGATGGAACCCAGGGGCATTCTACATCCTAGTGTACCTCCGGCCCTATTTTTTATTTTTTTTATTTTGAAGCAGGGTCTCACTGAGTTGCAGAGGGCCTCACTAAGTAGCTGAGGCTGGCCGCGAACCGCGATCCTCCTGTCTCAGCCTCCCGAATGCTGGGATGACAAGCGTGCGCCACCGCGCCTGGATTGTAACCTCATTTTGAAGGGGTTGGAGAGATAAAATACAGCCTTCCCTGGATAGCAACAGGGGTTGGTTCCAGAGCGCCCTGTGCATCCTGAAATAAATTGACTAGGATTGGCATATAACCTATGCACATATCCCTGGATTTTTTTTTTTTTTTTTTTTTTTTTTTTTGGCGGGTTTGAGGATAGAACCCAGGGGCATTTGACCTCCAAGCTACACCCTCTGCCCTATTTTTTTTTTTTTAATTCTTTATTTTGAAACCGGGTCTCACTGAGTTGCAGAGGGCCTCAGTAAGTAGCTGAGGCTGTCCTCCAGAATGCTGGGATTACAACCGTGCGCCACCACGCCCGGCTTCCCTGCATAACTTATATTGTGTCTAGGTAACTTAAAATGAATGCCTCATATAGCCGGGGGGGGGGGGGGGCGCACGCTTATAATTGCAGCATTCGGGAGGCTGAGACCGGAGGATCGCGGTTAGTAGACAGCCTCAGCTACTTAGTGAGGCCCTCTGCAACTCAGTGAACCCTGTGTCAAAGAATAAAAAATAGGGCAGGGGGTGTCACTCAGCAGTAAAATGCCCCTAGGTTCCATTCCCAGTACTGCAAAAAAAAAAAAAAAAAAAAAAAACCCTAATACAGTGTAAATGCCGTGCATATGGTTGTTATATTGTATTATTTAGGGAATAATAGTGAGAAAGTAATAAATAAAAATAAAACAATAAACCAGACATGTTGGTGCACACTTGTAATCCCAGCATTTGGGAGGCAGAGACTGGAGGATCGCGGTTTGCAGCCAGCCTCAGCTACTTAGCGAGGCTCTTTGCAACTCAGTGAGACCCAGTTTCAAAATTAAGAATAAAAGCCGAGCGTGGTGGCGCACGCTTGTCACCCCAGCATTCGGGAGGCTGAGACAGGAGGATCGCGGTTCGCGGACAGCCTCAGCTACTTAGTGAGGCCCGCTGCAACTCAGTGAGACCCTGTTTCAAAATAAAGAATAAAAAATAGGGCAGGGGTGTAGCTCAGAGGCCAAATGCCCCTGGGTTCCATCCCCAGACCCGCAAAAACAAAACAAAAACAAAAACAAAAACCCAAGAGGATTCAAAGATGAAAAAAATATAAGCACAGCCCCCAAGACCATACCCCTAGGAACCCACCTTCCCGAGCCACAGCCCGCCTGCCTAGGCGACCACCCTGTATATCCATCACGTTGAATTCATCCACTGATGAGATCACAACTCTCATGACTTACAGCAACTCTGAGCCTTAATACCTGAGCTCTTCGGGGGGATTCCTATGTAACCATAATAGGGCATACAGCTTGGGGGTAAAACACCCCTGGGCTCAATCCCCAGTACCAAGTAAATAATTAAGAGAAGCCGGGCGTGGTGGCACACGCTTGTCATCCCAGCATTCGGGAGGCTGAGACAGGAGGATCGCGGTTCGCGGACAGCCTCAGCTACTTAGTGAGGCCCTCTGCAACTCAGTGAGACCCGGTTTCAAAATAAAGAATAAAAAGCCAGGCGTGGCTGGCCGTGGCGGCGCACACTTGTAATCCCCGCGCTTGGGAGGCTGAGACAGGAGGATCGCACGGGTTCGAAGCCAGCCTCAGCTACTTAGTGAGGCTCTCAGCAACTCAGTGAAACCCTGTTTCCAAGTAAAATATAAAAATAGGTCTGAGCCGGGCATGGTGGCGCACGCTTGTAATCCCCGTGCTTGGGAGACTGAGACAGGAGGATCATGCAGGTTTGAAGCCAGCCTCAGCTGGCTTAAGAGACCCTGTCTCCAAATAAAATATAAAATAGGTCTGGGAGTGTAGCCCAGAGTTAGAGGGCCCCTGGGTTCCATCCCTAGTACCACCAAAAACAAACAAACAAAATAAATTAATTAATTAATTAAATAAAAATAGGTCTGGGGGTGTAGCCCAGAGGTAGAAGGCCCCTGCTACATTTCATCCCCAGTACCATAAATAAATAAATAAATAAATAAATAAATAAATAAATAAATAAATAGGGTTGGGGTGTAGCTTGGAGGTAGAATGCCTCTGGATTCCATTCCCAGCACCACAGAAAAATAAAAACAATATTGGGAAAATTTCTGGGTGTGTGGAGTACACAGGCACAATTTTTTCTTCAGTTTTTGTTGTTGTTGTTGTTGTTTTTTGTTTGTTTTTATTTTTGTTTCGGTTTGGCTTTGTTTGTTTTGTACTGAGGATGAAACCCAGGGGCATTCTACCTCCAAGCTACACCACCAGCCCTATTTTTTATTCTTTATTCAGAAACAGGGTCTCACTGGATTGGGAAAGGCCTCACTAAGTAGCTGCGGCCGGCCGCGAACCCGGATCTTCCTGTGTCCGCCTCCCGAATGCTGGGCTTACAAGCGTGCGCCACCACGCGCGCCCTTCAGATGTTTTGATCAGTGGTTAGAGGACCTCGTTTTATCAAACGAGGCTGGATATGAAGCAGAGATTTTTTTCTGAATGGTGAGGTCAGCAGGAGGGATGGGTTCAGCATCCGGGTACCGGGCTCTTGGCTTTACCAAAAGTAGTTTGGGAGGCCAGGAGGATTTCAGGTTTGAAGACAACATCAGCAACCTATTGAGACCCTGTTTCCCCAAACAAATTTAAAACAACTGTAGTTTTGTTTTCTACACATCTGAGTTACATTTCAGGAGAGAAGACCGTCCCTGTGTTTACTGGCTCTTGAGACATAAAGGCTGGAGGAGAATAACGACAGTGTGCATGCAGTGTGTTCTGTGTCGTGGAGAAGGGTCTCAAAGCCAGCACGGTGACGTGTCATGTCTGCCGTCTTCCTGCCTTTGCAGCGCTTCCTTTGATTCTACGGTCCGACTGTGGGACGTGGAGCGAGGCGTTTGCATCCACACGCTGACCAAACACCAGGAACCTGTCTACAGCGTAGCGTTTAGCCCTGATGGGAAGTATTTGGCCAGCGGCTCCTTCGACAAGTGTGTTCACATCTGGAACACTCAGGTAATTTCTCCACCCTGTGGCCAGATCCCTCCCGAACCCCTGTCCGCACCAGCGGCCACCAGGTCCACCGACCGTGGAGCGAGTCGGGGCACAGAGGAATGTGCGCGTAATGCCTTCGTGACGGTTGAGGTTTTCAAGAGACATGTTATATATTTGGGCCACATGATGTCAGCTGGGGAGGTTCTGAGTAGAAAAAGTCAGAAGTAGAAGCCGGGCGTGGTGGTGCACGCTTGTCATCCCAGCATTTGAGGGGCTGAGACCGGAGGATTACGGTTCGCAGACAGCCTCAGACACTTAGTGAGACCCTCTGCAACTCAGTGAGACCCTGTTTCAAAATAAAGACTAAAAAATAGGGCTGGGGGTGTAGCTCAGAGGTCAAATGACCCTAGGTTCCATCCTCAGACCCACAAGAAAGAAAAAGTCAAAAGTAGAAGTAGTAAAAGAAAAGTGGAACCAGCAGAAGACTAGCAAGGCTCGTAGTGGACATTATTTTGGGTGGGGAGCTGGGGATGGAACCCATTCTACCTCCACGCTACACTCCAAACCCCCCCCCCCCTTTTTTTGTGGTACTGGGATTCCTGGAAACCCTTCTACCTCCGGGCTACACTCCCAGACCTATTTTTATATATCTTTTTATTTGGAAACAGGGTCTCCTAAGCCAGCACGGCTGGCTTCGAACTCGCGCCATCCTCCTGTTTCCGCCTCCCAAGCGCGGGGATTACAAGCGTGCGCCTCCACGCCCGCCTCCCAACCCTGTTTTTTATTCTTTATTTTGAAACAGGGTCTCACTAAGAAGCTGAGGCTGGTCCTGAACCCGGATCCTCCTGTCTCAGCCTCCCAAATGCAGGGATTACAAGCGTGCACCACCATGCCCGGCTCAGAACCCCCCTCTTTCAAGACCCCAATTGAGTCTACTGTTTATAACGACCCTCTTGGCGTCGGTCTTTGAATCTCCCTGACTATTAGTGAAGGTTTATTAGACTTTCTCAAAGACTTTTCCTTTATGTCTCTGGGACATTTGTCAACTTAATTTTGTCTTGTAACCAGCAGCTAATAACCTGTGATCTTAGCTAACCACTACAGTACAAGTATGCTATGTATTTTTTTTTTAAGCTTGTTTTCCAAAAACTAATTGGGGTTTTAACTTCATTGCTTGTTAATGCAATTAATTATATAGTGATTAAACGAGGCATGGTGGCACACAGCCTCAGCTACTTAGGCCCTCTGCAACTTAGTGAGACCTCTTTTCTTTTCTTTTCTTTTCTTTTCTTTTCTTTTCTTTTCTTTTTCTATACTGGGGATTGAACCCAGGGGCATTCTGTCTCCGAACTACACCGCCTGCCCTAATTCTAATTCTTTATTTTGAAACAGGGTCTCACCAAGTTGTGGAGGGCATCACTAAGTAGCTGAGGCTGGCCAAGAACCACGATCCTCCTGTCTCAGCCTCCAGAATGCTGGGATTACAAGCATGCGCCACCTCGCCAAGCCTTCTTTCTTTCTTTCTTTCTTTCTTTCTTTCTTTCTTTCTTTCTTTCTTTTTTTTTTTGCTATACTGGGGGATTGAACCCCAGGGACATTCTACATACAAGCTACACCCCCAGCCTTATTTTTAATTAATTAATCAATCAATTTATTTATTTATTTATTTATTTATTTATTTATTTATTTTGCAGGTCTGGGGATGGAACCCAGGGGCATTTGACCCCCTGCCCTATTTCTTACTCTTTATTTTGAAACAGGGTCTCACGCCTCGCAAGAGATCTTATTTCAAAATAAAAGGATAAAATAGGGCTGGGGTGTGGCTCAAAATTATAGATTATCCCAGGGTTCATTTCCCAGTTCCACGCACATAAAAAGATTTGAGTATATGTACAGTGATTAGATAATCATTGAGTTGCTAGTAAAAGGGTGGTTGTTACTCTCACTTGTGGTGGGCGTCAGGCGGGCTCTGGAGAAGCTGGGAGAACAGACCATGAGGCCAGCCTGACCCCCAGGAAGGCAAGAAAGCAGGAGCCAGAGTGTGGTAGGAAGCATCTCAAAAGGCCATGCTGGCGCACGCTTGTCATCCCAGCATTCAGGAGCCTGAGACCGGAGGATCGTGGTTCAAGGACAGCCTCGGCTACTTAGTGAGGCCCTCTGCAACTCAGTGAGACCCTGTTTCAAATTAAGGAATAAAAAATAGGGCTGGGGGTGTAGCTCGGAGGTAAAATGCCCCTGGATTCCATCCTCAGTACCGCAAAAAAAATTATAAATATATAATTTATGTGCATTTATATATAAATTATATATAATATTTTGTATATTTACCACAAAAATATATTTATTTTTATAAATATGTGTATTTTTTTTTTGCAATACTGGGGATGGAACCCATGAGCATTCTACCTCAGAGCTAAAAATATATATATTTATAAATATATATTTTATATATTTTTGCAAAAAATACACATTTATAAATATGTAATCTGTGTATATTTTGGAGTGTTTTATATATAATATTCTTGAATGTTATATATAAATATATAAATATATATTCTTATATAAATATATAAGAATATTATATATAATCTTATATAAATATATAATTTATATATAATAAATTGTAATCCCAGTACTTAGGAGGCTGAGACAGGAAGATCACAGGTTCCAGGCCAGTCTCAGCTGCTTAGTGAGGCCCTTTGCAACTCAGTGATACCTTGCTTCAAAGTAAAGAATAAAATATAGGGCTTGGAGTATAGCTCAGAGGTAGAATGCCCCTGGGTTACATAATCAGTACCAGGAAACAAAAAAAAGGTCTAGGGAGCTAGGTGTGTGGGACACACTTGTAATCCCAGTATCCCAGTACTTGGGATGCTAAAACAGGAGGTTAGTAGGTTCATGGCCAGTCTCAGCTGCTTAGTGAGGCTCTCCACAACTTAGTGAGACCCTGTTTCACTCACTAAATAATAAAATAGAGCCAGGCATGGTGGCGCACGCTTGTAATCCCAGCATTCGGGAGGCTGAGACTGGAGGATCGCGGTTCTCGGACAGCCTCAGCTACTTAGTGAGGCCCTCTGCAACTCAGTGAGACACGGTTTCAAAATAAAAAAATAGGGCAGCAGGTGTAGTTTGGAGGTTGAATGCCCCTGGGTTCCCTCCGTAGTACTGCAAAAAAAAAAAAAAAAAAAAGAATAAAATATAGGACTGGGGGTATACTTGGAGGTAGGATATCCCTGGGTTTAATCCCCACTACCACTCACACACACAAAAAAATTGCTTTTAGTGCACTTTTCTATTACTGTGACCAAAATGCCTGACATAAACAACTTAGAAGAGGAAGAATAACCGGGCATGGTGACACCCGCGTGTAATCCCAGCATTCAGGAGGCTGAGGCAGGAGGATTGAGGTTCGCAGACAGCCTCAGCTACTTAGTGAATCCCTTTACAACTCAGTGAGACCCTGTTTCAAAAGAAAGAATAAAACATAGGGTTGGGGGTGTAGCTTGGAGATAGAATGCCCCTGGGTTCAGCCCCTAGTACTGCAAAAAAAAAAAAAAAAAAAGTTTTTTGGCTCATGAGTTCAGAGGTAAAGTCCAGAGTTGGCTGACTGCCTCCCCCAGCCGCACCCCACCTAATCACCACCCAGTAGGTCTATTCAGATTATTGATCCTACCCTGATTAAAGCCCTGATTCAATTATTTCACCTGTGAATATGGTTGCAATGATGACGTAACAGCCGCACGGGAGCCTCTTGGGGGACACTCCAGACCCTGACCATTGCCTGGCAGGTAAGTCCACAGGGCCAGGTGTCTTAACTCCTAGGGAGCAAGTTTTTTTTGTTTTTTTTGTTTTTTTTTTTTTGCAGGTCTGGGGATGGGACCCAGGGGCATACTACCTCCGAGCTACACCCCCAGCCCTATTTTTTATCCTTTATTTTGAAACAGGGTCTCACTGAGTTGCAGAGGGCCTCACTAAGTAGCCGAGGCTAGCCACACACGAACCGCAATCCTCCGGTCTCAGCCATCCAAATGCTGGGATTACCAGCATGCACCACCATGCCCGGCACTATTTTTTATCCTTTATTTTGAAACAGGCTTTCACTGAGTTGCAGAAGGCCTCACTAGGTCGCTGTGGCTGTCCCTGAACCGCGATCCTTCGGTCTCAGCCTCCCGGATGCTGGGATGACAAGCGTGGCCACCATGTTTGGGTAGCAAGTTCTAGCTCCTCAGCCATCAGCGAGTTCTCTGGAAATTCACTTCCCTGTACATGAAAATTGTCAAGTTCTGCTGTGCCGGGCAGGCAGGGGTGGCCCCTCCACCCTGCCGGTCTCGGGGCCCCGTCGCCTTGCAGGTGACCATTCTTTTGCTTTGCAGAGCGGAAGCCTGGTCCACAGCTACAGAGGCACGGGCGGCATCTTCGAGGTGTGCTGGAACGCCCGAGGAGACAAAGTGGGCGCCAGCGCTTCCGACGGTTCTGTAAGTGACCCCTTTGGTTTGCTGGGGCACGGGGTGGGCGGGGTGGAGGAGTACGGCGCCCAAGACCCTGGGAACCCAGCAGCGCCCGACCAGTGTCTTACGTCTGTCTTTTCTCTGTGTCCGTGCCTCAGCCAGGACGTCTCTGGTGGCAGGACAGAGTCTTCCATCCTGTCGGTCTTGGACCCCACAGGCTGTTCTACTCCAGTGGGGCGCCCCGGTTTTCATTTGCCCCTGGACTTGAGCAGTCCTTCTTCTGTATGCTTTGGGTACCTCCTGACAGCCTTTCAAAGAATTCCTGCCATTGTCCTTTACCCTACTTTTTCCTTCCATGTTATGGCTCATGTTTTTGGTTGGGAATAGCCTATTACCCAGCGATTTCCTGGCCCTTGGTGATTGTGTTCCAATGAAACTTTCTTTATAGCCAGGTGAGATGGTGCCCACTTACAATCCCAGCACTTGGGAGGCTGAGGCAGGAGAATCACAGGTTCTCGGCCAGCCTCGGCTACTTAGGCCCTCTGCGATTTAGCAAGACCCTGTTTTGAAATAAAAAAAATAAAATAGGACTAGTGGTGTTGCTTGGAGGTAAAAACCCCCTGGGCTCAACCCCCAGTACCACAAAATAAAAATAAATTAGTTCCAAGGGTATAGCTTCGAGGTGGACTGCCTCTGGGTTCAATCTCTAGTACCACCCCAAAAAAAAGGGCAGGGAAAGAGAAAGAAGTTTTTCCCCTTTGGTACTGGGGATTGAACCCAGAGGCATAGTACCTTCAAATGACACTCCAATTTTATTTCTTATTTGGAAACAGGATCTTGCTGAGTTGCCAAGGCTGGCTTCAAACCATCCTCCTGTTTCAGCCTCCCAAGTACTTGATTACAAGTGTGCGCCACCATGCCCAGCTGGCTTCATGTTGAAAAAGAAGAAGAAGAAGAAGAAGCCGGGCATGACGGCACATGCTTATAATTCCAGCATTCAGGAGGTTGAGACAGGAGGATCGTGGTTCGCGGACAGCCTCAGCTACTTAGTGAGGCCCTCTGCAACTCAGTGAGACCTTGTTTCAAAATAAAGAATAAAAATTAGGGCTGGGGGCCGGGCGTGGTGGCGCACGCTTGTAATCCCCGCGCTTGGGAGGTGGAGACAGGAGGATCGCGCAGGTTCGAAGCCAGCCACACTGGCTTAAGAGACCCTGTTTCCAAAAATTAAAATCAGCGGCCAGCTAGACTGAATGTTAAGAAAACCCAAAAGGGCAACCATGAAATGTGAGCGGGAGAAACATTTCTCTACCTGGTGTGGTGTGTATTGAATTCACTCACGGGGCGGTGGGAGTTGCGTTTGTTTTTAGCGCTAGACTTGGTTGGATTCATCATTTCTCCTCTCTCAAGGTAATAGGCTCTTTATCTTTCCTTCCAGGTTTGTGTTTTAGATCTGCGGAAGTAAACACAAGATATTATAGAAAGAAAGAAAAAAAAAAAAAAAAACAAAAACAAAAAAGAATTCTAACGGACCAGCAGGGAATGTGTGGCGTTGCAGCCCTCTTTAAACCCTCCGCTCAAAACTGTACAAACTCGACTTGCGTTAGAGTGTACTTTCAGACCAACTTGTCCCCGGCCACGGGATTCCTTCCCCTCTCTCTCTCTCTCTCTCTCTCTCTCTCTCTCTCTTTCATAATCTTCATCCAGAAGTTTCAGAAAATAAACAATTCAAAAGCAATTCAAAAGCATAACACACAGTGATCGCCAAGGGGGAGAGCCGGTTTCCGCCGAGGACACTCAGCCGGCGAAGGACGGAGCCGCCAGCTGGACGTGCGCAGTTTGGTTTCCATCAGGACGGGCTCTGAGGGATGAACGAAAAGGAGAAAAGAAACAGTTGTGCCAAAAACAGAATGGAATCAGAAAAACCCTGTGATAAAACAAAAGGGGGTGGGTGGCGCCTGTCTGTGGTGCTTTTTAACCCCTCCGTGGATTGGGACACTGCAGCTGCTCACGCAAAGGATGGTCCTGGACCAGTTTGTACCGATGAGATGCGTGACTTTGCAATCTCCACACTTGCTATTTTCTAGGACTCTCTTCGTTCCGTGGTGTTTCTGTCCACTGGAATTCTGTCGTGTGGGCGCCTTCCGTCTGAGATGGAAACTGTCTTTTGGTTCCTTGTGTCTTCCCTCCGCCGTGTCCCTGTCTGCTACGTTTTCCTTCTGTGGCACCCTCTAGAGGAGACCACGCAGACACGATGTCACGATGTCGAACTGGTGCACAGCTTTCTCCCCGCCCCTCGCCTGAGAAGCTTGCTCTTTCTCTCTCTCCTCTCTCTCTCTTCTCTCCTCCCCCTCCCTCCCTCCCTCCCTCCCTCCCTCCCTCCCTCCCTCCCTCCCTCTCTCTTTTTCTCTCTCTCCCCCGCCCTCTCTCTCCTTTCTCTCTCCCCTCACAGTGGCTTCACATCTTAGGTCTCAAGGGCACTTTGGGCGCATAATAAGTGCTTTATGTAAGAAGGCAGGGAGGGGGACTTTTTACAGGAGAAAAAAAATGACTTATAAGAGAAAGAGCCTGGAGTATTTTTGGAAAAAAAATATTTTTATGTTAAAACAATTTTAAAATCCTAAAATGGCCATCAGACATAGAGAGCTTCGTGTGATTCATATTTAAAAAATAATAATTTTTTTTTTTATAGTCTGGGGTGGTCCCCCTTCCCTTCAGCTTGGCGGAACGCGGTCAGGACAACCGTGTGTGGACGGGCCTGAGGATTTGCAGCCGGGCGGGAAGAGCCTGTCTCTTTGGGTTCAGAGGAGGAGGTGGCACTTTTCAGTGTGTGTGTCTGTGTGTGTGTGTGTGTGTGTGTGTGTGTGTGTGTGTGTGTGTGGACTTTAACATCCCACAGTGAAGGAGCAAAGGCACCAGGAAACCCACCGCATGACTCTTGGCACCCATGGGTGACACCGTTTTCGGCATGACCATCGGGCGTGTCTCCCGCGGGGCACCTGACAGGTGCACAGAGCTGGCCCGAAGGTTTCAGAATGTCACTCATTCTGGTGATGAGACTTAACAGCAGAGGAAGACTTCCAGGTCTGAACGTGAACGATCACATGGGTAGAACGTCGCTAACCATTTCTACCAGCTTTATCATTTCTCACTATTGCAAGAGACTTTTTTCTTTTCGATAATGGATTTTTTTTTTTTTTTTTACCATTTTTATAAAGGAAACAAGGTTTAGCGTTCCTAGCAGAGTTTGCTTTCATGAGATCAGGTGAACCTGTCGTAACACGGACTTGCTTTTTAACATAGTGATGGGGGGACCTCTCTCCCTGGCTGGATTTTCTGTGGGCATAGGATGGGGAGGGAAGTCAGGCGTCTGGGAAGAGAAATGGCCCCACACGGTGAGAGTGGGCTGGGGCCCTCCTCAGCTCACAAACTAGCCTCCACTTGTTTTATGTGAAATGTTCAAGCCCCAGAAAGACCGCAGCATGCTGTGGTTTTGAGTTGAGGATTATCTTTGGGCCCCGGTACCCAAGCAGTCAACAAAGAAAGCCACATTTCCCATGGCGTCACCAGGCCGTCTTTGAACATCGCAGGTGTCCCCAGATAAGTTGGTGATTCCCTGTCCTGAGACTGCATTAGGTTTGGGATGCAGGCTCCTGGGAATCCAGATAAATACCGCCTTTACCGGCCAGGCGTGGTGCCGCACGACTGTCATCCCAGTACCTGAGAGGCTGGGATGGGAGGATCACAGGTTCGAGGCCAGCCTCAGCAACTTAGGCCCTGTATCAAAATTAAAAAAAAAAAAACAAGCCTAGAGGTGTAGCTCAAGAGCAGAATGCCCCTGCGTAGCCAGTACCAGAAAAAAAATACCATCATTACTGCTTCCAAAATTAAAATGCGTTCCTTTCGACAGACATCCGCTGTCACAAGTCAGCCCGTAGCAGGGATGGGGATCGTGTTTGAGGAGCCAGAAACCACTGTGGATGGCAAGCGGCGGACAGAGGGGATTAGTAGACAGTCGGCACGCGCCCGGGGTAGCCAGGGGCTCACTGAAGTGCTGGCTTTATTTATGTCTGTCAGAACTGTTGGGCTGGAGTTGAGGGTCACGAGCCCAGGTCCAGCGGGCTCGAGGCCCACCTAAGAGAGAGCCTGAGAAAGGAACGGAGCCCGCCCGCGTCTCAGCTGCCCACGGAGCCATCAGAGAGGAGCTGGTGCCAGCCCGGGGGGCACGCACCAGAGGACGCGGCCGGCGGCCCTGAAGTCCACCCCCACCGAGCAGATCAGCACCGTCCACAGCTGCTTCTGGAGCCGCTGTGGCTCACCGTGGCTGCTGAGGCACCAGCAAACTCATCTTCATAGTCAAGGGTAGCTGGCAGAGGATGTTTACAGCTCGTAAAAAATGGGGAGGAATGCATCAGTCTTAGTGACCAAGCTGATTGAAAGCAGACGTCCTAAGACGGTCCTTCCCGGGATCTTTGCTCGGCTTCCAAGTGGCCGAGAGCCAGGTCTCGCTCAGCCCCGGGAGAGGGGGTGCAGTAACCCCCTGGGGAACGGCCGCCAGGGCGGGATGGACGGTCCAGGGTCTGGCCGCCTCTGCCCCTCACCCCACGACACCGGAGGACTTGACTTTTTTTCCCCTGTCGCTCTAACGTAGATCACGGAGCCGCCGAGGGAAAGTGCGCTTTGTCAGACGTTTACGGACCTGCTTCGTTCCTTCTGGGTTTTCTTCTTCTAACCTTTCTTTCTGCCTTTTTTTTTTTTCCCCCTTTAATTGTGTCCCTTGTCCGATGCAGAAACGTCTCTTCCGCCACTCTCCGAAGTTTGGAAGTTTGGTTTCTGCCGTTTTTATTGTCTGTGTCAGACGTACAGCCAGACCTGGTTCTCTGTCTGCGTTCTCCAAATTCTCTTGAACAACATGGACACCCCCGTTTTGTTCTCCTACCCCGCCCCGCCCCCACTCGCCCCTCACCGCTCTTGGGGGAGGGAAAAGGAAATAATCACTCTGTGTATTGTAGCTCATTCGTTTCCGGAGAGAATCAGCAGATCATATTCCGTGTCTTAAATAAATTGCTCTATTTTGATATTAGAGACCCGGCTGGCTGTGTCTTTCTCGTCTCCTGGCCCTTTGACGCGGACGCCAGAGGGAGAAGATGGAGCTCTGCGTCTTCCCAAGATAGCGCCTCTTCCCCGCCTGGCTTCACCGATTAGGAACCAGCTGGTCCTCCTGTGCCCCAGGCTGGCCCCAGGGGCAGAGCTGAGTTTACCGGGGACTTACTGACAGGACGGTGGTCCTGGGCTGCAGCAAGCCCGGCTGGGTCCCACGATTTGGGTCAGAAAGGAAGAAATGTTCATCCGGGCGAGGTGGCGCACGCTTGTCATCCCCGCGCTTGGGAGGCCGAGACAGGAGGATCACGCAGGTTTGAAGCCAGCCTCAGCTACTTAGGCTCTCGGCAACTTATTAAGACCCTGTTTCCAAATAAAGTAGGAAATAGGTCTGGGAGTGTAGCCTGGAGGTAGAAAGCCTCTGGGTTCCAGCCCCAGCACCAACAAAATAAAAGCAAAAGAAAGGACATATGTGGTCCTCATCCTAACTGGAATGGACCTGGTTTAAGGGTGTGTGTGAAAGAGACAGACTGGTATGGAACCCAAAAGCATTTTGCCTCTGAGCTATGCCTCAGCCCTATTTTATTTATCTAGTGGTACTGGAGATAGAACCCCCAGGGGCATTCCACTTCCGAGCTACACCCCCAGCCCTATTTTTTATTTATATTTGGGAGACAAGGTCTCACTGAGTTGCAAAGGGCCTCACTAAGTAGCTGGGGCTGTCTGCAAACCCGAATCCTCCTGTCTCAGCTTCCTGAATGCTGGGATTACAAGTGTGCGCCACCACGCCTGGCTTCTGTTTTTCTGTGTGTGTGTGTGTGTGTGTGTGTGTGTGTGTGTGTGTGTGTGTGTGTGTAACTGGGGATGGAACCAAGGGACATTCTACCTCCAAGCTACATATATACATATATTTATATATTCTTTATTTTGAAATAGGTGGCCTCACTAAGTAGCTGAGGCAGGTCACAAACCTGCAGTCTTCCTGTCTCATCCTCCCAAATACTGGAATTAGAAGCGTGCGCCACCACTCCCAGCCAGCTGGACCTGGCTTATCTTAATCTAATATCAGAGTCAGACACATCCTGGAGCCAGGGCCTGGTTCGAAAGCTCAACATATCGTGCTAATAGTTTATATATAGCTTGTTGGTTCATGTGGGGTTACTCTGGAGCAGTCCTGGTGATTATAATTCAGGATGGCAGTCTCCTCAAACTGAACTCATTCCGGCAGTCATAGCACCCCCTGGTGGTTTCAGGAGGTCACTACATGAAGAGATACTGTGTGTTGGTGGCTTTGCTTTTCAATACTTTAAAAGTCAAAGCAGTGAGACCCTGTTTCCAAATAAAATATAAAATAGGTCTGGAAGTATAGCCTGGAGGTAGAAAGCCCCTGGGTTCCGCCCCAGTACCACCAAAAGAAAAAAGAAAAAAAAAGTCAAAGCGGGCAGGCATGGTG
>NC_137792.1:3313114-3365109 GCF_963383645.1 Muscardinus avellanarius
TCGCACTGAGTTGCAGAGGGCCTCACTAAGTAGCTGAGGCTGGCGGCGAACCGCCATCCTCTGGTCTCAGCCTCCTGAATGCTTGGATTACAAGCGTGTGCCACCACGCCCGGCTTTTATTCTTAATTTTGAAACAAGGTCTCACTAAATTGCGGAGGCCCTCACTGCAGTCTCAGCCTCCGGAATGCTGGTATTACAAGCCATCGCCATCACACCCGGCTCCCAGCCTTTTTTTTTTTTTTTTTTTTTAGGTACCTGGGATGGAGCTACACCCCCAGCCCTAGTTTTTAGCCTTTGTATTTTTTTTTTTTTTTTGTGGGTCTGGAGTAGGAACTCAGGGGGATTTGACCTCCGACCTATACCCTCTGCCCTATTTTTTATTCTTTATTTTGAAATAGGGTCTCACTGAGTTGCAGAGGGCCTCACTAAGTACTAGCTGAGGCTGTCCGCGAACCGCGATCTTCCAGTCTCAGCCTCCCAAATGCTGGGATTACAGGCATGCGCCACCACGCCCGGCTAGCCTTTTTATTTTTGAAATAGTCTCACTAGTTGCAAAGGGCTTCACTAAGTAGCTGAGGCTGTCTTCGAACTGTGAACCTCCAGTCTTCGCCTTCAAAATAGGGAGAGGCTGGCTGCAAACCTGGATCCTCCTGTCTCAGTCTCCCAAGTACAGGGATTACTATTATTATTATTATTATTATTATTATTTTTTTTTTTTTTTTGGTGGTACTGGGGTGGAACCCAGAGGCTTTCTACCTCCGGGCTATACTCCCAGACCTATTTTATACTTTATTTTGGAAACAGGGTCTCACTAAATTGCTGAGAGCCTCACTAAGTAGCCGAGGTTGGCTTCGAACCTGTGCGATCCTCCTGTCTCAGCCTCCCAAGCGCAGGGATGACAAGCCTGCGCCACCACGCCCAGCATGCCCAGCTTTTTTTTTTTTTTTTTTTTTTTTGAAACAGGGACTTGTTAAGTTACTGAGAACCTTACTAAGATTTGGAAGCTGGCCTTGAACCTGCGATCTTCCTTTCTCAGCCTCCCAAATACTGGGCTTACAGGCAAGCTGCACCACGCCCAGCTTATTTCTCTTTTTGAAACAGGGTCTGGCTAAATTGCTGCTGAGAGCCTCGCTAAATTGCTGAAGCTGGCTTTGAACCTGCGATCCTCCTGTCTCAGCCTCCCAAGTGCACTGGTGGACAGGCATGTCCCACCACGCCCAGCCGGGAGCTAAAATTTTAACTGGTTGTCAGGTGGAGACAGAAGCCGTGATCTGAGGGGCAGATCACCTTAGACTGCATTTTCTCAGCCTGCCCTGGGGTTTGGGCTCAAAGGCTGACCTTGGGATGAAAGCCATGTGTCTTCACTGCCCCCTCGTGGTTGTAAGGAGGCAGAGCTGTGCAGCTCCCGTTCCCGGGTCCCCATTCCTCCCGCTGATGTCAGCCCTGCTGCCCTTTGGCATCACCCTAACTTACTGAGGAGCATTTGCTGCAGGTGGCATTAGGGCAGAATCCAGGCCAGATGGAGGCTCAGTTGTAACTAACTACTCTATTTGTTGAACTAATTTCCCAAGGACAGATTTTGCACCTGACACTATAGCCCGCCTCTGGAAAGTTCCCAATAGCAACTGTGGACAGAAGCAAAGTGAGTGGTCAGAACAGTTATCCTCTGCGCTGCCTATAATTCCAGTACTTGGGAGGCTGAGACAGGAGGATGCAGGTTCGAGGCCAACCTCAATAACTTAAGTGAGACCTTGTTTGAAAATTAAAAAAAAAAAAAAAAAAGGCTGGGTGTAGTGGTGCATGGTTGTAATCCCAGGAGTTGGGAGTCTGAGACAGGAGGACTGCAGTTTGAGAACAGCCTCAATGACTACTTAGTGAGGCCCTTTGCGACTCAATGAGACCCTGTTTCAAAATAAAAAAAAAAAAAATAGGGCTGGGGGTGTAGCATGGAGGTAGAATGTCCCTGGGTTTCATCCCCAGTACCATACACACACAAATATATATATATATATATATATATATATATATATATATATATATATATATATATATATATATAATAAAATAGGACTCAGGGTGTAGCTTAGAGGTAGAATGGCCCTAAGTTCAATCCCCAGTACCACAAAAAATAAAAAAAAAGCTGGGCATGGTGGTGCATGCCTGTAAACCCAGCACTTGGGAGGCTGAGGCAGGAAGATCTCAGATTCCAGGCCAGCCTCAACAACTTAGTGAGACCCTGTTTCAAAATAAAATAGGACTGGGAGCCGGGCGTGGTGGCGCACCCTTGTCATCCCAGCATTCGGGAGGCTGAGACTGGAGGATCGCGGTTCGCGGACAGCCTCAGCTACTTAGTGAGGCCCTCTGCAACTCAGTGAGACCCGGTTTCAAAATAAAGAATAAAAAATAGGGCAGGGGGTGTAGCTCGGAGGTTGAATGCCCCTGGGTTCCATCCCCAGACCCCCCCAAAAAAAAGGGGGACTGGGCGTGTAAACTGCAGATAGAATGTGTCTGGGTTAAACCTCCGGTCCCCCTTTCCAAATAAAATAAAATAAAATAAAATGTAAAATAAAATAAAAAATACCCTTGTAAGGAAGGGTTAACACGTCATGAGAGTAAGGTCTGGGAACATGCTAGGCTTGGCCAAAGGTGTTGGACAGGCAAGAATGCAATTTTTTTTTTCTTGTGGTACTGGGGGTGGAACCCAGAGGCTTTCTACCTCCAGAGTATACTCCCAGACTTATTTTATACTTTATTTGGAAACAGGGTCTCACTAAGTTGCTGAGAGCCTCACTACGTAGCTGAGGCTGGCTTCGAACCTGCGCCATCCTCCTGTCTCAGCCTCCCAGGTACTGGGATCACAAGCGTGCGCCGCCGCGCCTGGCTCAAGAATGCGATTCTAAGAACTGGTAGGGAGAGCCAGAGGCCGACGGGACCTGGCCCCGCCGTCCCTCACAGGTCTCCTTGGGTTTGGACAGCAGAGCCGACGTGGCTTCCTGGCGTGCTGGCAGTGTGAATTTCAATGGTGCTGGCGTCTGAACCTGGAGAGGAAGAGAGAAAGTGTGGTCATGATGCTGACGTCCTAGGCGTCAAGGACGTCACAAGATGCTCCGGTGCCTAGCAACACACTGACGGTTTGCAGAACACCTCTGCTTGGTCCTAGCACTCGTGTGTTATGGGGAGAAGCTATGTTAAAACACCAAGTCATTTGGGGGAAGGGTACTTGGGATTGAATCCAGGGACATTCTCCCTCCAAGCTACACCCCCAGCCTAATTTTTACTTATTATTATTTTTATTTATTTATTGTTTTGGTGCTACTGGGGATGAAAGCCTTCTACATCCAGGCTTCACTCCCAGACCTATTTTATATTTTTATTTGGAAACGGTGTCTCTTAAGCCAGAGAGGGGCTTCGAACCTGCGCAATCCTCCTGTCTCCGCCTCCCAAGCGCGCGGGGATGACAAGCGTGCGCTGCCACGCCCGGCTCTTATCATTATTAGTAGTATTTTGTGTGTGTGTGTGTGTGTGTGTGTGTGTGTGATGCTGGGGACTGAACCCAGGGGCTCCGGTATTATTATTATTATTATTATTATTATTATTATTATTATTATTGCAGTACTGGGGATGGGACCCAGGAGCATTTTACCTCCAGGCTACACCCCCAGCACTATATTTTATTATTTATTTATTTGTTTATTTATTTATTTTTTCTTTGTGGTACTGGGGATGGAACCCAGGGGCTTTCTACCACCAAGCCACACCCCCAGCCCTATTTTTTATTCTTTATTTTATTTATTTATTTTTGTGGTACTCGGGGTGGAACCCAGGGGCTTCTCTACCTCCGGGCTATACTCCCAGTCCTATTTTATATTTTATTTGGAAACAGGGTCTCACTAAGTTGTTGGGAGCCTCACTGAGTAGCTGAGGCTGGCTTTGAATCTGTGCGACCCTCCTGTCTCAGCCTCTCAAACTTGGGGATTACAAGCGTGCGTCACCATGCCCGGCTTATTCTATCTTTTTTTGTGGGTGGGGAGGTCCTGGGATCGAACCCACGGGCATTCGACCTCCGAGCTACACCCCCTGCCCTATTTTTTATTCATTTTTAAACCGGGTCTTGCTGAGTTGCAGAGGGCCTCACTAAGTAGCTGAGGCTGTCCACGAACCATGATTCTCTGGTCTCAGCCTCCCAAATGCTGGGATTACAAGCTTGTGCCTCCACGCCCGGCTTTTATTCTTTCTTTTGAAACAGGGTCTCATTGAGTTCCAAAGGGCCTCACTAAGTAGCTGAAGCCCTGTGCAAACCCCGATCCTCCTGTCTCAGCCTCCCAACTGCTGGGATTACAAGCATATCCCACTATGCCCGAATATATATATATATATTTGAAACAGGGCCTCACTAGCTGAGGTTGGTCATGAACCCAGATCCTCCTGTCTCAGCCTCCCAAGTACTGGGATTACAAGCGTGCGCCACCACCCCTGGCTTATTATATTTGTTTAATCAGGCTCTCTCTTAAGTTACTGAGGCTCTAGTTATGTTGCTCTAAGCTGCCATCCTCCTGTCTCAGCCTCCCTGATGACACACGCGTTTGCCACCACGTCCAGCTTCATTGCGTCAGGTCAAAGTCTATGACAAATGCTACAGGAGGATTGCAGGTTCAAGACTGGCCTCAGAAACTTAAGGAGACCCTGTCCCAAAATAAAAATAAATAAAAAAATAAGCTGGATGTGGTGGTGCGCACCTGTAATTCCAGGACTTGGGAGGCTGAGACAGGAGGATGGCAGATGCGAATCAGCCTCAGCAACTTAGTGAGGCTCTCGGTGCCCTCATGAAACCCTCTTTCCAAATAAAACATAAAATAGGGCTAGGGGTATAGCTCAGATATAGCAGGCCCCTGAGTTCACCCCCAGTGCCATAAAATAAGTAAATAAGAAGTAAATAAGCTTAATAAGGGCTAGAGAGGCGGAAACAGGAGATTACAGGTTTGAAGCCAGCCTCGTAACTTAACAAGTCACTGTTTCAAAGTAAAAAATAAGCCGGGCGTGGTGATGCGTGCCTGTCATCCCAGTACTTGGGAGGCTGAGACAGGAGGATCACGGGCCCTGTTTCAAAGTAATAAAAAATATGAGCTGAGCATGATGGCACACGCTTGTAATCCCAGCATTTGGGAGGCTGAGACAGGAGGATTGTGGTTTGCAGGCAGTGTCAGTGGCTTAGTGAGGCCCGGTTTCAAAATTAAAGAATAAGTCGGGCGTGGTGGCGCACGCTTGTAATCCCTGCGCTTGGGAGGCAGAGACAGGAGGATCAAGCAGGTTCGAAGCCAGCCTCGCTGGCTTATGAGACCCTGTTTCCAAATAAAAATATTTTAAAAATAGGTCTGGGAGTGTAGCCCAGAGGTAGAAGGGTTCTATCCCCAGTACCACCAAAAAATAAATGAAGAAAGAAAGAAGAAAGAAAGAAAGAAAGAAAGAAAGAAAGAAAGAAAGAAAGAAAGAAAGGAAGGAAGAAAGGAAGGAAGAAAGGAAGAAAAAATAGGGCTGGGGATGTCGCTCAGAAGTAGAATGCCCCTGGGTTCCATCCCCAGTACCACAAGTAAATGAATAAATAATAAATAAATAGGTTAATCCCAGTGCTTGGGAGGCTGCAACAGGAAGGTCGTCGGCTCGAGGCCAGCCTCAGCAATTTTGCTAGACCCTCAACCGCTCAGCAAGATCCTGTCTCAAAATACTAAGGGCTGGGAAAGTAGCTCAGCGGTGGCATTCCCAGGAGGGGCGGGCTGTGCCTCACAAAGCCCTGGTTTTACCAGGGTCACCCACTGCTCATGAGGCCGTCCCAGGCTCCTGGAAACTTCTGTGGGGTTTCTGTGGTTCCTTTCAGGGCTGGGTGTCACATGGCTTGTGATCACGGTCTCAGCTGAGCACACTCCCCTGTGACCTCACACACTCAGGACATGCTCTGGGGCCTGCCGCTTTGAAGGGCTTCCTGGTCTTTAATCCCCCTCCCTCCGCCCGCCCGCCCGGGCTTCACAGAAGAGAGCATTTATGCATAACAACTATCCTGAAACAAACATTGGTGGAACACAGCTGCCGGGTGCCAGCCCTGCCTCTCCCTGGTCAGAGGGTGTCCGGAGCTGTGGCTTCGTGGCACGCCTAGATTTCCGAGGCTTTCTCTCTGGTCGTGAGGATCTTCGTGAAGAGGGGACATGCCAAGCCAACACAGGTAGTAATCAAAGCCAGGCGTGGTGGCGCACACTTGTAATCCCAGTATTTGGGAGGCTGAGGATCGCAGTTCACAGACAGCCTCAGCTACTACTTGGTGAGGCCCTTTGCAACTCAATGAGACCCTATTTCAAAAATGAAGAATAAGCCGGGCGTGGTGGGGCACGCTTGTAATCCCAGTGTTTGGGAGGCCGAGACAGGAGGATCGCGCAGGTTCTAAGCCAGCCACAGCTACTGAGTGAGGCTCTCGGCAACTTAGTGAGACCCTGTTTCCAAGTAAAGTACAAAATAGGTCTGGGAGTATAGCCCAGGGGTAGAAAGCCCCTGGGTTCCACCCCTAGTATCACGAAGAAAAAAAAAATCAAAATAAAGAGTAAGCCAGGTGTGGTGGCGCACGCTTGTATTCCCCAGGCTTGGGGAGGATCGCCCAGGTTCAAAGCCAGCCTCTCTGGCTTAAGAGACCCTGTTTCCAAATAAAAATATAAAATAGATCTGGGAGTGTAGCCCGGAGGTAGAAGGGTTTCCAAGAACCCCAGTACCACCAAAATAAATAAAGAGTGAAAAATAGGGCTGGGGATATAGCTTGGAGGTAGAAAGTCCCTGGGTTCCATCCCCAGTACCGCAAAATAATAAATAAATAAATAAATAAATAAATAAATAAATGCTAAATTTGACCTGGCCACCGCAACGGAGCCCTTGGGTGTGTTTTCCTCCACACTCTTCTACAGATTGCACCCACGGGACCACCACGTGTTACTCTGAGAAGGTGAGGTGCAGAAGAGTGCGGGGGGGGGCTGATCTGGCTGTGTGCAGGAGTAACAGCCACGATGGCGCTGTCCACGGGCGATGGCGCTGTCCACGGGCGCATGAACACTGCTCCTAACGGGGCTGAGCAAGGCGCCTACAAGTGCTAGAGGGTTGGTCTGCAAAGACTTAGGGAAGAACACTTTCAGATGATGGAGAAGGCGGGGAGGGGGAGCCCCTGCGGACACCGTGGAAAGAAACAGTCTGGAAGGTGGCTCCACCCTCCCCCAGGCTCCAGGTTTAAGCAGAGAGGAATGGAGCTGAACAGGAGAGTCTTGAAAAGGATGGGAAAATAGAGAACATAATGGGAGAAGTGTGTGAACAAATAGAAAAGTGTGGGAGGGAACTGGGAAGGCAAGTAGTGAGACTCTCATCAACCTAGCAAAACTGTTTCAAAATAAAATAAAAGGCCAGGCGTGGTGGCGCACGCTTGTCATCCCAGCATTCGCGAGGCTGAGACAGGAGGATCGCGGTTCCCGGACAGCTTCGGCTACTAAGTGAGGCCCTCTGCAACTCAGTGAGACCGTGTTTCAAGAAATAAAGACTAGGCCTGGCGTGGTGGCGCACGCTTGTCATCCCCGCGCTTGGGAGGCAGAGACAGGAGGATCGCGCAGGTTCGAAGCCAGCCGCGCGCGCTGGCTTAGGAGACCCTGTTTCCAAATAAAAATGTAAAAATAGGTCTGGGAGTGTAGCCCGGAGGTAGAAGGGCTTCCAGGAACCCCAGTACCACACACACACAAAAATAAATAAATAAAGACTAAATGCTGGGCGTGGTGGCGCACGCTTGTAATCCCCGCTATTAGGAGCCTGAGACAGGAGGATGGCACAGGTTTGAAGCCAGCCTCAGCTACTTAGTGAGGCCCTCTGCAACTTAGGGAGACCGTTTCCAAATAAAGTATTAAATAGGTCTGGGAATGAGACCTTGTTTCAAAAAATAAAGACTAGCCGGGTAGAGATGAGAATCATTGTCGTGGAAATTAGGGTAGTAAAAGAAATGAGGAACTGGGAGACCAAACAGAGAATCGTGGAAGAAGTGGAGAATAATATGAGATACGTGGTCATTATAAGAAAAACCATCATGGAAGAAACAGAAGACCATGGGAAAATTCTGAATTGTGGAGAAGGGAGAAATTCAGAGACAAAGACATGAAAAACAGAACAGAGGATTGTGGGAAAGGCAGACTGTGAAAGAAACAAGACACATGAGAGAGTATTGTGGGATGGACAGGCCTACAGTTGAGACAAGAAACTGAAGGACAAGAATAGTATTGTGGAAAAAAGGAGGACAGGAGAGGAACAAGGAACGGTGGGACAGAACAGAGGATTGTGGGAAGACGGGAGCTAAAATAGAACAAGGAATTGTGGGATAGACCAAAGATTGTGGAAAGAAGAGGATTGTGGGGAAAAAGGAATTTTGGGAAGGAGACTGTGAGCACAAAGAATTGTGGGACAGAACAGAGAATTGTGAGAAGTAGCTGAGGCCGGCCGTGAACCAAAATCCTCCTGTCTCAGCCTCCCGAATGCTGAGATTACAAGCGTGTGCCATCATGCCCAGCTCATATTTTTTATTACTTTGAAACAGGGCCCGTGATCCTCCTGTCTCAGCCTCCCAAGTACTGGGATGATAGGCATGCTTCACCAGGCCCAGCTTATTTTTTACTTTGAAACAGTGACTTGCTAAATTACTGAGGCTGGCTTCAAACCTGTAATCTCCTGTTTCAGCCTCTCTAGCACTGGGATTACAGATGTGCACCACCATTCCTACTGCTCCATTTTGAATTTATTTTTTATCTTTATTTTTATTTTTTGCAGGTCTGGGGATGGAACCCAGGGGCATTTGACCTCCGAGCTACACCCCCTGCCCTATTTTTTATTCTTTATTTTAAAACAGTGTCTCAGTAAGTTGCGAAGGGCCCCACTAAGTAGCTGAGGCTGTCTGCGAACTGCGATCCTCCAGTCTCAGAATGCTGGGATTGCAAGTGTGCGCCACCACGCCCGGCTTTCCATTTTGGATTTATTTATTTATTATTATTACTATTTGTATGTGTGTGGGGGGGGCACTGGGGGGTGAAACCCAGGGACTTTTCTACCTCTGGGCTATACTCCCAGACCTATTTGATGCTTTATTTGGAAACAGGGTCTCACTAAGTTGCTGGGAGCCTCACTCAGTAGCTGAGGCTGGCCTCGAACCTGCACGATCCTCCTGTCTCAGCCTCCCAAGCGCGGGGATTACAAGCGTGCGCCACCACGCCCAGTTCCATTTTGGATTTAGAATGTCTCCTAGACCTCAAGGAGACAAGGCGGCCATGCTGGAGGCAGGACTTGGTGGCTGAGGAGGGGCCCCTGGGGGTGTGGCCGAGGGGATTATATATGCTCCCCCTCCCCTTGCTGTCTCTTGCTCCAGGCATCTACAGCACACGAGCAGAGCCGCTGAGGTCTCTCTCTGCTCTACGCACACGCCCTGAGCTCCTCAGATTTCACCTGGCCTAACATGGACTGAAACCTCCAGAAATGTGAGCACATAAATCTTTCTTTCTTTAAGTTGTGGTGGTCAGGTGTTTTGGATTACAGCAGTAAATGCTGACTGAAAAACATCGGGCTAGATTTTTTTTTAAATTAAAAAATGGCATTGGCCTTACTTGTGAGTTTAGTACATTATACGTCTCAGGAACTATCCTAGCTATAAAGGGGCTGAGTGTACAGCAGATACTTAAGGAATATATATATATACAGATAGATATAGATACAGATACTGGGGTTTCTGGAAGCCCTTCTACCTCCGGGCTACACTCCCAGACCTATTTTATTTATTTATTTATTTTTGATTGATTGATTGATTTTTTTGGTTGTGCTGGGGTTGGAACCCAGAGGCTTCCTACCTCCGAGCTACACTCCCAGACCTATTTTTATATTTTATTTGGAAACAGGGTCTCACTAAGTTTCCAAGAACCTCGCTAAGTAGCTGAGGCTGGCTTCAAACCTGTGCGATCCTCCTGTCTCGGCCTCCGAAGTGTGGGGATTACAAGCGTGCGCCACCACGCCCGGATATATATAAATTATTTTTTTTTTAAATTTGGAAACAGGGTCTCTTAAGCCAGCACAGCTGGCTTCGAACCTGCGCGATCCTCCTGTCTCCGCCTCCCAAGCGCGGGGATGACAAGCGTGCGCCACCACGCCCGGCCTGGAATATTGTTTAAGATTCAATTCAGTTACGGTCAGTGCTGGAGGCTCACTGTGAGCCGTGTGTGTGTGTGTGTTTGGTACTGGGGATTAAACCCAGGGTCATTCTACCTTAAAGCTACACCCCCCGCCATACCTTTTTAGTTTGTTTATTTATTTGTTTTTTTGGTGGTACTAGGGGTGGACCCACCCAGGGGCTTTCTACCTCTGGGCTACACTCCCAGACCTATTTTCTATTTTATTTGGAAACGGTCTCACTAAGTTGCTGAGAGCCTCACTAAGTAGCTGAGGCTGGCTTCGAACCTGTGCGATCCTCCTGTCTCGGCCTAGCAAGTCCTGGGATTACAGGTGTGTGCCACTCACGATCTGTGAGCCTACTAGTTTTGAAATGAGTGTGAAATTAGAGTCTTACGAGTGCAATGGAAAAACATCAAGCTTAATTTTAGTAGATTCTGTAGGGGAAGCCTATCCTGCCCGGCTGTTTCTCTGGTTTCTCTGTGTCTGCTTAGGAAACCACGGTCAGGTTTAGTTAATAGAAAAATAGCTTGGGTGCTAAGTTTTCCTTGGTTTGGGCACAGAAGTAGCAACAGATGTGTATTTTGAGTGTATTTGAGTGTATTAACTCACTCAAATTCAGCTTTATTTATTTATTGTTAATTCATTTATTTAAGTTGTGTGTGTATGGTACTGGGGATTGAACCCAGGGGCCTTCTATCTCTGAGCTATACCCCCTTAATTCTGAACTTGGAAACGGTCTCACTAAGTTGCAAGGGCCTCTCGAAGTGGTTGAGACTGGCCATGAACTTGCGATCTTCCTGTCTCAGCCTCCCAAGTACTGGGATGACAGCTGTGTGCCACCATGCCCCAAAGATTGTTAAGACGTCTTCCTTCTCTTTGTGTGTGAGTGTGTCCAACATATAAACTGACTAAACAAATGTAGTTGAAATTCAAAGATTTAATTCCTGTCCGTGTATGCCTGCATTGCTGTGAATTAATATGCACGATCAACCCTTGCCATAATGCTTAGAAAATTAAGAGGTGGGGCCGGGCGTGGTGGTGGCGCACGCTTGTGATCCCTGCGCTTGGGAGGCTGAGACAGGAGGATCACACAGGTTCGAAGCCAGCCTCAGCTACTTAGTGAGGCTCCCAGCAACTTAGTGAGACCCTGTTTCCAAATAAAATAGAAAATAGGTCTGGGAGTATAGCCCGGAGGTAGAAAGCCTCTGGGTGCCACCCTCAGTACCACACACACACACAAAAAAAATTAAGAGGCAGAGCCGGGCGTGGTGGCGCACACTTGTCATCCCAGCATTCGGGAGGCTGAGACCTGGAGGATTGCGGTTCGCGGACAGCCTCAGCTACTTAGTGAGGCCCTCTGCAACTCAGTGAGACCCGGTTTCAAAATAAATAATAAAAAATAGGGCAGGGTGGGTGTAGCTTGGAGGTCAAATGCCCCTGGGTTCCATCCCCAGACCCGCAAAAAAAAAAAAAAAAAAAAAAAAAAAATTAAGAGGTGGGGCTGGGCGTGGTGGCGCACGCTTCTAATTCCCGCTTGGGAGGCTGAGACAGGAGGATAGCGCAGGTTCCAAGCCAGCTGCGCTGGCTTAAGAGACCGTTTCCAAATATAAAATAGGTCTAGGAGTGTAGCCTGGAGGTAGAAGGCCCCTGGGTTCCATCCCCAGTATCACAAAAAAAAAAAAAAAAAAAAAAAATTAAGACGTGGGCTGAGGTGTCGCTCAGAACGGCCACACTTGCCTAGCATGACTGAGGCCCTGGTTCTAACCCCAACACTGAGAAAAAAAAAAAAATAGAAAAAAAGAAAAAGATGACATAAAAGAAAAAGGAATCCTTAAGAGACAGCAGCCGTGTTGGATGTGATGGAACGTGACTGTAACTCCAGTACTTGGGGTCACAGTAGCCCAGATTTGGCTAAGACAGGAGGATGGCAGGTTCAAGACCAGTCTCAGCAACTTGGCGAGGCCCTCAGCAACCTAGTGAGACCCTGTCTCAAAAAAAAAAAAAAAAAAAAAAAATATATATATATATATATATATATATATATATATATATATGTATATATGTAAAACAGGACAGTTCAATCCTAAAACCAAAAAAGAGCGACCACCATGGCTGCTTAATTTCCTGTTGGATCTTTTTGTTTTGGTTTTGTTGCTGGGGATGGAACCCAGCGGCCTTCATTCTTGGTGGTACATCTCCAGCCCTGTTTTATTTCTTATTTTGAAACGGGATCTAGCTCAGTGGCTGAAGCTGGTCTTGAACCTATGATCTTCCTGTCTTTTTGCCACCACGCCTGGCTCTGTAGGATCTTTATTCATTTTTTCTTTTTAATTTTAATTTAATTTAATTAATTAATTTATTTATTTTGGTGGTACTGGGGGTGGAACCCAGAGGCTTTCTACTCCCAGACCCATTTTCTATTTTATTTGGAAACAGGGTCTCACTAGGTTGCTGAGAGCCTCACTAAGTAGCTGAGGCTGGCTCTGAACCTGCACGATCCTCCTGTCTCAGCCTCCCAAGCGCGGGGATTATAAGTGTGCGCCACCACCCCTGGCTTTATTCATTTTTTTCTAAAACCTGTGTGGAAGCTGGGCATGGTAGTGCATGGTTATAATCCCAGTACTTAAGGAGGCTGAAAGAGGTTTGCAGCCAGCCTCAACAACCTCACCAGGCCTTCAGCCATTTAGGAAGACTTTGTTTAAAAATAAAAAAAAAAATAAGCCGGGCGTGGCGGCGCACGCTTGTAATCCCAGCATTCGGGAGGCTGAGACAGGAGGATCGCGGTTCGCGGACAGCCTCAGCTACTACTTAGTGAGGCCCTCTGCAACTTAGTGAGACCCTGTTTCAAAATAAAGAATAAAACGTAAGGCAGGGGGTGTAGCTCGGAGGTCGAATGCCTCTGGGTTCCATTCCCAGACCCGCAAAAAAAAAAAAAAAAAAAAAAAGGATGTCCCAGATGCCAAGCGTGGTGGTGCGCACTTGTAATCCCCGTGCTTGGGAGGCTGAGACAGGAGGATCGCACAGGTTGGAAGCCAGCCTCAGCTACTGAGTGAGGCTCTCAGCAACTTAGTGAGACCCTGTTTCCACATAAAATAGAAAATAGGTCTGGGAATAAGGCCTGGAGGTAGAAAGCCTCTTGGTTCCACCCTCAGTACCCCCCCCACACACACACACCATGTCCCAGAGAAGTTGGGAGTGGCCTAGTACACCTGCCCTGGCCCGTCTTCCCGGTGTTACCTTCTGACAGCAGGCTCAGAGCCTCATCTGAAGTGTGCTCCCCGACACGAGCCACTTTCCTGGAAGCAGGGTTTTCACGGGAGCCCCCCGGGGATGGATAAGCCCCCTCTGCGGCCGAGGTCGTCATCGATTCCCAATGGAGCACCATCTTGGGAGACTCGAAAGCCAGGCTGCAGCCCGTCCAGCCATAGAAGGCCAGTGACAGGAGGAATCCTTGGGCTGGATTCAGTATTCCCTGGGAGGGAGGGGGCGGCAGAAATAATTTAAGAAGCAAGAACTGGAACCTCTGGTAGTCAGACTGATGGACTCCATGCGGGATACCTACCGCACTCACGAACAAAAGGTCGTTACTTGGCTGGTTGGTTGGTTGGTTAATTGGTTAGTTGGTTGTTGATTGGTTAGTTGACTGGTTAGTGGTTGGTTGATTGGTTGGTTAGTTGTTTGCTGATTGGTTGTTTAGTTGATTGGCTAGTGGTCGGTTGGTTGATTAATTGGTTGTTGGTTACTGGTTACCTGATTGGTTGGTTAGCTGGTTGGTTGGTTCAAGACAAGAACCTACTCAGCGCATTATATATTTATATAACTATATGTCGTACTTCCAGGTGGTTTTTTTTTTTTTTAAATATTTTCCTTCTGGTTTGTTTCCCCCAAGAAGAAAAATGTCCGTGTAAATGAGCCTACCATAATAAACCACGTGGTCTTGGCTGCATTTCTGACACGTTTCAAAGTGGCTCCGTCGACATCTGGTTCCATTTCAAGGTAGAATAAAAGGCTTTCGTTGATGATATTGGACAGCCAGCTGTTCGAAGGTAAATGGGCCACGGGAAGAGAACATGTATCAGAAATTTACTTAATCGGGTGTTTTTTGTCTTTTGCTTTTATAGTACTGGGGATTGAACCAGGGTATTCTACCTCCAAGCTACAGCCCCAGCCCTATATTTTATTCTTTATTTTAAATCAGAGTCTCACTAAGTTGTGGAAGGTCTCACTAAGTAGCTGAGGCTGGCTGCGAATCTGTGATCCTCCTGTCTCAACCTCCCTACTGCTGGGATTACAAGTGTGCACCACCACACCCAGCTTAGCACTAGGTTTTGAACCCAGGGGCATTCTACCTTTGAGCTATACCCTACCCTACTTATTTATATATTTATTTACTTATTTATTTATTTAGGTTCTGGGGATTGAACCCAGAGGCATTCTACCTTTGAGCTATATCCCAGCCTTATGTATTTATTTATTTAGGTATTGGGGATTGAATCCAGAGGCATTCTACTTTTGAGATATACCCCAGCCCTATTTATTTATTTATTTATTTATTTAGGTGCTGGGGATTGAACCCAGAGTCATTCTACCTGTGAGCTATACACTCCAAACTTATTTATTTATTTATTTATTTAGGTTCTGGGGATTGAACCCAAAGACATTCTACCTTTGGGCTATACCCCTACCCTACCTATTTATTCATCTATTTATTTAGGTATTGGGAATTGAACCCAGGGGCATTCTACCTTTGAGCTATACCCCTACCCTACCTATTTATTTATCTATTTATTTAGGTATTGGGAATTGAACCCAGAGGCATTCTACCTTTGAGCTATACCTTTACCCTATTTATCTATTTAGGTACTGGGGATTGAACCCAAAGGCATTCTACCTCTGAACTCTATCCCTGACCCTTTTAAAATTTTTTTTTTGTTGTTCGTTTGTTTTGAAACAGGGTCTCACTAAGTTACTGAAGGTCTCCCTAAATTGCTGAGGCTGGCCTCAAACCTGTGATCCTCCTGTCTCAGCCTCTCAAGTACTGAGATCACAGGTGTGCGCCACCATACGTGGTGCCAAAGGGTCAGGGATTGGTTTTATTATGGCCTACTGGCGCCAATTCTCCGTGGGGAGATGGTCACTTCAGCGGCAAGGAACTGAACCAGCACACTGGGAACTAAAGAAACACAATCCTGCCTCTCGGTGGAACAGAAAGATGAGCCATTTCTCCCAGGGGTTGCTAACACTCGGCCCCACATCCAGGCGTCTGTCAGGTGCTGTATAAATTAACTCCAAAGTCAGTGTCTCAGGAGTAACCTGAAGTTGTGATGAAGACCACCCAAATCTTACTGTGCCATTTTACCTAGGAGTTTCAACCGGTCCCTCTCTGTGAGCCAGGGGAGCTTGGGAGATAATTTGCATCTCTCCTGGAAGGAGAGTCAAACAAATATACAAGCAGGTAAATTATTAACAGCAGGAAGGCTTGCCCTGTCCTGCCGGGTATCGACGCACCACAGGACAGGGTGTTCCCATTCCAATCTTTTTGGTATCAGCTACAGGTTGTTTTCAAAGCACCCATCTGAAACATCTGGGCAAAAGACCAAAGACTTCCGGGGAACCCCAGGGGAGAGGGATTGCTCAGCGTGTCTACTTGCTTTGGACGAAGCTGAGCCGCCACAGTGGACATGAGCTCTGGCCCTTCTCTCTGCGAAGTCTGGGGTCAAGAGTGGGACAAAAGGAGTGTTTAAAAAGCATGACCAAGCCGGGCGTGGTGGCGCACGCTTGTCATCCCAGCATTCGGGAGGCTGAGACCGGAGGATCGCGGTTCGCGGACAGCCTCAGCCGCTTAGCGAGGCCCGCTGCAACTCAGTGAGAGGCCCTCTTTCAAAATAAAGAATAAAAAATAGGGCTGGGGGTATAGGTCGGAGGTAGACGCCCTGGGTTCCATTCCCAATACTGCAAAACAAACAAACAAACAAACAAGTAAATAGATAGCATGACCAGTGGGATGTGATGGTGCATGCTTCTCATCCCAGGATTTGGAAGGCTGAGACAGGGGGATTGATTGCAGGTTGGAGGCCAGTCTCAGCAACTTAGTGAGACCCTGTTTCCAAACAAACAAACAAAAAAACATAGAAACGGCTGGGGGTGTAGCTCAGAGGTAGCCTGCCCCTGGGTTCCATCCCCAGTACCACAAAAAAAGAAAAAGCCTGACCACATGAGTGATGGTGGTAGATGCCTATAATCCCAGTACTTAGGAATCTAAGAGGATTGCAGGTTTAAGGCCAGCCTCAGGTATTTAGTGAGCCCTTATTTCAAATTAAAAAATTAGGAAAAAAAAAAAAAGCTGGGGGTATAGCTTGGAGGTAGAAGGCATCTGGTTTGAGCCGGGCGTAGTGGCGCATACTTGTGATCCCAGCATTCGGGAGGCTGAGACAGGAGGATCTCAGTTCATGGACAGCCTCAGCTACTTAGTGAAGCCCTCTGCAACTCAGGCCCTGTTTCAAAATAAAGAATAAAAAATAGGGCTGGGAGCCGGGCGTGGTGGCGCACGCTTGTAATCCCAGCATTTGGGAGGCTGAGACCAGAGGATCGCGGTTCGCGGACAGCCTCAGCTACTTAGTGAGGCCCTCCGCAACTCAGTGAGACACGGTTTCAAAATAAAAAGAATTAAAAATAGGGCAGGGGCTGTAGCTCGGAGGTAAAATGTCCCTGGGTTCCACCCCCAGACCCACACACACAAAAAAATAGGGCGAGGGGTGTAGTTCAGAGGTAGAATGACCCTGGGTTCCATCCCCAATACCCCCAAAAAATGCACCTGGGTTTAACTCCCAGTACCCCTTCTCCCCAAAAAAATGTTCCCCAGGTACTTTCTTTTGAAAATCCCAGGTCACACATGGAAGAGCTAAACAGCAGCCAGGGGTGGTATACATGCTTGTAATCCCAGTACTTGGGAGTGTGAGGCTGAGACCAGAGGATCGCAGGTTCGAGACCGGCCTCAGCAACTTAGTGAGGTCCTGCTTCAAAATGGAAAATAATAAAATAAGGCTGGGGATGTGGCTCAGAAGTAGAATGACCCTTTGTTCAGTTCCCAGTAGCATATATATAGAGAGATATAGATATATATATACACACACACAAAGAAAAAAAAAGAAAAGGGAAAATGGCAAACTGTTTGCATATCCCTTCCCACTGGCCATTTAAAAAAGAACTAGAAGAAAGATTACCAAGATATTAAAACCAGCATTATTTTGAAAAATCGAATCTTGATCACAGCTGCCAGGCGCCTCTCATTTTCCGTGTAAACGCCCTGTCTTCCTTTTAGTAAAGAGGCCACTGTAGAGAGAAACGGGGGAGGGCACTCAGCGCTTAGTAGGTGTGCTCGCTCTGTTAACAGGGTTAGGGGCCCAAGCCAACATGTGCCCTTCAGCCAGGCGTGAAGCAGGGCCAGGTCCTCCCCAGGAGCCGTCCCAGGCCCTGAGGGCAGCTCTCTGCCAAAGCATCCACTTTGAAATGACCTCAGCTGTATCTAACAGAGAACACCATAGGCCTCCAGATGTATCTAGCACAGAGAACACCATAGCCCTCCGCCCCACACAGCGTCCCCCAAGGAAACATCAGCCGCAGCCAGAGGACGTTTGGAAAATCACCCAAGTAAAAGAAAAATAACACTCAGCCATTATGCACTTAACTCCTAGTTTTTTTATTTTTGGATTTTACTAGTTCAGGGTGTGTGTGTGTGTGTGTGTGTGTGTGTGTGTGTGTGTGTGTGTATGCACACGCACCCAGTACAATAAATAATAATAGTTCTAACCAAGCATGGTTAGGACATAAAAGGCATGTGTTATTCTAGTACTTGGGAGGCTGAGACAAGAGGATAAAAATAAAAGATAAAGATAAAAATAAAGCTGGGTGTGATGGCTCACATTTGTACTTCCAGCGTTTGGGAGGCTGAGACAGAAGGATCAGCCAGCCTCAGCTACTTAGTGAGGCCACTATGCAACTCAGTGAGACTCTGTTTCAAAATAAAGAATAAAAAATAGGGCTGGAGTATTGCTCAGAGGTAGAATGCTCTGAGGTTCCATTCCCAGTAGTACAAATAAAGACAGAAAAAAAGAAGAAGAAAATTAGGGCTGGGGTTGTAGCTCAGAGGTAGAAGGCCCGAGTTCCATCCCCAGTACCGCAAAAAAAAAAAAAAAAAAAAAAAAAAAAAAAAAAAAATAATAATAATAATAATAATAAATAAAAGAGATGTAGCTCAGAGAACAGGCTGGGTTAAATATCTAGCACAAAACAATAAAACAATAACAAGTTCAAACTTTCTTTCTTCCTTCTTTCTTTTTCCTTCCTTCCTTTTTTTTTCTTTTTTTCCCTGTGGTACTGGAGATGGAACTCAGGGGCATTCTACCTCAGAGCTCCACCCCCAGCCCTATTTCTTATTCTTTATTTTGAAACAGGGTCTCACTGAGTTGCACAGGGCCTCACTAAGTAGCTGAGGCTGGCCACGAACCCCTATCCCCCTGTCTCAGCCTCCCGAATGCTGGGATTACAAGTGTGTGTCACCACGCCTGGATATTTCTTTATTTTGAAACAGGGATCCACAAAATTCCTGAGCCTGGGTTCAAACCTCGGATCCTCCTGCCTCGGCCTCCCATGTACTGGAATGACAGGCCTGGCCCTAAGTGACCTTCCTTTTGTCCATACTGCCCTTGAGCGAGTCCCAGCAGCCTGAGCCTGCAGATGGAGACTCCTCCAAGTCGGGCTCCCCGGAGGTGGGAGCCCTGCACCGAGCCCCTCCCTCTGCTGACTCACTCCATTCTGCTTATCTTGTCTACACCCTCCCAAGCGACTCACTTCCTGTGCTGTGCTTCCTGTTTCCTGTCCCTCTGAGAGGAGGCACAGCCCAAGTGCATTCTGGGAGTGACCAGGACCTCTCAATTCAGAGCCCACCCCCTCCCTCATTCCTTCCCCTCTCTCCTCCCCTGCAGTTTTCCAACCTAGGGACCTACGTAGCTTGCCAAGGGTAGACCCTGTACAAGAGTGAAGGGCCGCCGGGCGATAGGAGGATCATGGTTCGAGGCCAGCCTCAGCCACGTAGGCCCTCTGCAACTCAGGGAGACCCTGTTTCAAGATTAAGAATAAAAAATAGGGCTGGGGGTGTAGCTCAGAGGTAGAATGCCCTGAGGTTCCATTCCCAGTAGTACAAATATAGAAAAAAAAAAAAGAAAAACTACGGCTGGGGGTGTAGCTGGCAGGTAGAATGCCTCTGATTCCATGCCTAGTACTGAAGAAAAAAAGAAAGAAAGAAAAAGAAAGAAAGAAAGAAAGAAAGAGGATAGATAGATGGAAGGAAGGAAAGAAAGAGACTGACTGGGTGGGGGTATAGCTCAGATGTAGAATACCCCTGGGTTCCATCCCCAGTACCACAAAAAAAGAAAGAAAAAGAAAGAAAAGAAAGGGAGAATAAATTAGGACTGGGGGTGTAGCTCAGAGGTAGAATGTCCCTGGGTTCAATACCCAGTACAAGAAAGAAAGAGAAAGAAAAAACGAAAGAAAGAAAGAAAGAGAAAGAAAGAAAGAAAGAAAGAAAGAAAGAAAGAAAGAAAGAAAGAAGAATTAGGGCTGGGGGGTGTAGCTCAGAGGTAGAATGCCCCTGGGTTTCATTCCCAGTACTACAAAAGAAAGAAAGAAAGAAAGAAAAAATTAGAACTGGGGGTGTAGCTCAGAGGTAGAATGTCCCTGGGTTCGGCCGGGCATGGTAGGCACGCTTGTAATCCCCGCGCTTGGGAGGCGGAGACAGGAGGATCGCGCAGGATCGAAGCCAGCCGCGCTTAAGAGACCCTGTTTCCAAATAAAAATGTAAAAATAGGTCTGGGAGTGTAGCCCGGAGGTAGAAGGGCTCCCAGGAACCCCAGTGCCACCAAAAACATTAAAAAAAAAAAAAAAAAGAAAGATGGAAAGAAAGAAAGAATAAATTAGGACTAGGGGTGTAGCTCAGAGGTAGAATGTCCCTGGGTTCCATTCCCAGTACAGAAAGAAGGAAAGAAAGAAAGAAAGAAAGAAAGAAAGAAAGAAAGAATGAATTAGGGCTGGGGGTGTAGCTCAGAGGTAGAATACCCCAGTAATACAAATGAAAGAAAGAAAGAAAGAAAAAGAAAGAAAGAAAGAAGGAAGGAAGGAAGGAAAGAAAGAAAAGGAAAGATAGATTAGGGCTGGGGGTGTAGAATGTCAGAGGTAGAATGTCCCTGGGTTCCATCCCCAGTACCACAAAGAAGAAAGGAAGAAAGAAAGAAAGAAAGAAAGAAAGAAAGAAAGAAAGAAAGAAAGAAAGAAAGATGGATGCAGGCTGGGGGTGTAGTTCGGAGGTAGAATGTCCCTGGGTTCCATCCCCAGTACTGTAGAGTGAGGAGCTGAGCCCTCCGGGCCTTGAGCAACAGATGCTGGAGAGAACGTGGAGAACCCAGGCCCCTCTTTACTTAGTAAACCTCTTCACTGTCTCCCACCGAATTCTGCTCTGTCTCTACAAATAACGAGCGAGGTGAGTTTTCCCGGGCATTCCCAGAAGGACAGGTGTAATGATTTGTTACCCGAGCCCCAGGCACGCAGGGGGCGAGACCTGGAGGTGCGGCGCTGCTCACCTGCGGTCACCGTCTTGTGGAAGAGGATGGGGTTGGCCGCAAAGACGAGCAGGAGGGGCAGGTAGGTGGTGATGTAGTGGGGAACGGCGTGCTCCAGGCCCCTCTCGCACCTGAGGGGGACAGCGAATCATGCTTCTGGGGAGACCAGCTTTGGCTAAAATAGGCCCGCTTATCTGCAGGCTGACATAAGAGGTTCATTGGGGGAAAAAAGACATAAATCTGCTCCCGACTCTGCCTCAAGAAAATCGGACTCATTTCTCACGCTGGAGAACAAGCAGTAAATTACAGGACAATAGGGAGATGGGTGGTGTTTCTGTGTCATAAATAGGAGGGCTTCTAAATCCACTGCTGGAAGGGAGCTTTTTTAAAGATCCTGCTGGAGCCGGGCGTGGTGGCGCACGCTTGTCATCCCAGTATTTGGGAGGCTGAGAGGGGAGGATGGCAGGTTCGCAGACAGCTTCAGCTGCTTAGTGAGGCCCTTTGCAACTCAGTGAGACCCTGTTTCGAAATAAAGAATAAAACATAGGGTTGGGGGTGTGGCTTGGAGGTAGAATGCCCTGGGTTCCATCCCTAGTACCACAAATAAATAAATAAGTAAATAAATAAAAAGCACAGGCAGAAGGCCAGATTTGTTCTGAGGGCTGCAGTTTGCTGATTCCCTACAAATCTAAAATCACCAAAAGACACTGTCCACCTCTGTTTTCTTTTTCTTTTCTTTCTTTCTTTCTTTTTTTTTTTTTTTTTTTGTAGTACTGGGGATGAAACCCAGGAACTTTCTACCTCCGCTCTACACTCCCAGACCTATTATGTATGTAAGTATGTATGCATGTATGTATATGTATATTTTTTGGGGGGAATCTAGGGATGGAACTCAGGGGCATTCCATCTCCAAGCTACATCCCTTGCCTTATTTTTTATTCCTTATTTTGAAACAGGGCCTCACTAAATTGTGTAGGACCTCGAACCGTGATCCTCTGGTCTTAGCCCCCTAAATGCTGGGATTACAAGCATGTGCCACCACGCCCAACTTATTCTTTATTTTTAAACAGGGTCTCACTAAATTGTGTAGGACCTCGAACCGTGATCCTCTGGTCGTAGCCTCCAGAATGCTGGGATGACAAGCTTGGCGCATGACCAGCTTTATATTTTAGTTGGAAACAGGGTCTAAGTTGCTGAGGGCCTAAGTAGCCGAGGCTGGCTTAGAACCTGCGCCAACCTCCTGTCTCAGCCTCCCAAGTACTGGGATCACAAGGGTGCTGATCCTCCACTACTTCTATTCTTTGGTAAAGTCAGCCTTTTCCTAGAAATTTCTAGTGCCAGCCCCTTCCCAGCATCCCCTCCAGCCAATGGTAAAGAGTCTGCAGCCCCACTCCGACAGATAGGAGCAGCACAGGAGCCGGGCGTGGGATGTAAGGAGCCCGCAGTGTCCCGGCACTGTGGTTCACGTGTGCCTGACTTCACCAGGCAGGATCCCTTTGGGCAGAAAGTAAACCGCCCTGGCAGAGCCACTCTCCGGACGCCAGGGAAACGGACTTCTAAGGCTGGCTCACCTGGACACGGACGGGTGGTAGAGCATGGCCGCGCCCTCCGCGCAGAGCAGGACCGCCAGCCCCCAGGCCATGATGTGGTACAGCAGGATGGTGCTGGGGAGCAAAGCACAGGCTTAGGGGAGGGGCACGGGGTGCGGGAGGAAACCACCAGGCCAGACCAGCTCGCTGCCCGAAAGGTCAGGGCCAGGGCGCAGGTCCACTCTGCGCTCGCCCTTAGGTTGTTGCTGAGGTTGGTTTTTGTTTTGTTTTTGTACCAAGAATGAAACCCAGGGGCATTCTACCTCTGAGCTACATCCCGTGTGTGTGTGTGTGTGTGTGTGTGTGTGTGTGTGTGTGTGTGTGTGTGTGTGGTGTGGTACTGGGGGTGGAACCCAGAGGCTTTCTACCTCCGGGCTATACTTCCAACCTATTTTATATTTTATTTGGAAACAGGGTCTCACTAAGTTGCTGAGAGCCTCACTAAGTACCTGAGGCTGGCTTTGAACCTGTGTGATCCTCCTGTCTCAGCCTCCCAAGCACATGCCACCACACCTGGCTTTTAGTCTTTATTTTGAAACAGGGTCTCGCTGAGTTGCAAAGGGCCTCACTAAGTAGCTGAGGCTGTCCATGAACCGCGATCCTCCGGTCCCAGCCTCCCGAATGCTGGGATTACAAGCGTGCGCCACCACGCCTGGCTCTTTTTATTTTTAAAACAGGGTCTCACTGAGTTGCAAAGGGCCTCACTAAGTAGCTGACGCTGGCTGTGAACCACGATCCTCCTGTCTCAGCCTCCCAAATGCTGCCTTTGAGTTAACATGAAATCCATGTCATGTAAAATCAGCAGCCGGGCGCAGTGGCACATGCTTGTAATCCCAGCATTCTGGAGGCTTGAGACAGGAGGATCAAGGTTCGCGGTCAGCCTCAGCTACTTAGTGAAGCCCTTTCCAACTCAGTTAGACCCTGTGTCAAAAGAAAGAATAAAAAATAGGACTAGGGCCACACGTGGTGGCACATGCTTATAATCCCAGCGTTTGGAGGCGGAGACAGGAGGATCGCACAGGTTTGAAGCCAGCTTCAGCTACTTAGTGAGGCTCTCAGCAACTTTGTGAGACCCTGTTTCCAAATAAAATACAAAATAGGTCTGGGAGTATAGCCCGGAGGTAGGAAGCCTCTGGGTTCCACCCCCAGTACCACCAAACATAAATAAATAAATAAAAATAGGACTAGGGGTGTAGCTCGGAGATAGAATTCTCCTGGGTTCCATCCCCAGTACCACAAAAAATAAAAAAAAATTAGAGTGTGCATGTGTGTTACTTACTGGGCATTAAACCCAGGGAGGCCCCCACCCTGGAGCTATATCCAAAGCCTTTTTTTTTTCCTGAAATAGGACCTTGCTAAATTGCTGAGGCTGATTTTGAACCTGTGATCTTCCTGTCTCAGCCTCCCAAGCACTGGGATAACAGGCATGCACCCCTAAACCTGGCTTCAAAATGAACTATTTATTTCTTAAAATTTTTGCGGTACTTGGGGTGGAACCCAGGAGCATTCTACCTTCAAGCTACACCCCCTGCCCTATTTTTTCTCTTTTTCTTTTTCTTTTCTTTTTTTTGGGGGGGGGGCGGTACTGGGAATGGAACCCAGGGGCATTCAACCTCCAAGCTACACCCCCTGCCCTTTTTTTTTTTATTCTTTTTTTTTTTTTTTTTTTTTTTGTGGGTCTGGGGATGGAACCCAGGGGCATTTGACCTCTGAGCCACTTCCCCTGCCCTATTTTTTATTCTTTACTTTGAAACCGGGTCTCACTGAGTTGCAGAGGGCCTCACTAAGTAGCTGAGGCTGTCCGCGAACCGTGATCCTCCTGTCTCAGCCTCCTGAAAGCTGGGATTACAAACGTGCGCCACCACGCCCGGCTTTATTCTTTATTTTGAAACAGGGTCTCACTGAGTTGCAGAGGGCCCAAGTAGCTGACGCTGGCTGTGAACCAGGATCCTCCTGTCTCAGCCTCCCAAGCACGGGGATTACAGGAGTGCGTCACCATGCCCAGCTTACAGTGCGCTATTTTAAAGTGAATAATTTTATTTTAAAGTGAATAATTCCCAGTCACAAGGTTGTTCACCGTCCGCTCTCTGTTGTCACAGACTTGCCCTCTCTGGACGTCTCATAGGAATGGAAACACACTCTCTGTAGCCTTTGTTCTGGCTTCTGTCTCGCAGTCTGTTTCTGAGGTCCACCCCTGGGGCAGCGTGAATGAATCTGTGATCCTGCCTTTTACGGCTGACTTGTATGCAGAGGATGCAGTTTTTGGATACATTCATCTGTGAATGGGCATTGACATTGATTTTACCTTTTGCCTACTATGAATAGTGCTACTATCAGCATGCGTATAAAGTATTTGAAAGCCGGGCATGGTGGTGCACGCTTGGGAGGTTGAGACAGGAGGATCGCACAGGTTCGAAGCCAGCCTCAGCTACTTAGTGAGGCTCTCAGCAACTTAGTGACACCCTGTTTCCAAATAAAACATAAAATAGGTCTGGGAATATAGCCCGGTGGTAGAAAAGCCCCTGGGTTCCACCCCAGTACCACCAAAAAATTAAAAAATTAAAAGTATTTGAGCTGGGCATGGTGGTATACACCCATAACCCCAGTACTCGGGAGGCTGAGACAGGAAAATCACATGCATGAGGCCAGCCTCAGCAATTCAGTGAGACCCTGTTTCAAAATAAAAACTAAGAGGGTTGGAGGTATAGCTTGGAGGTAGAATGCTCCTGGGTTCAATCCCCAGTAACTAACACACACACACACACACACACACACACACACACACACACACACACACACACACAGGTGTAGCTTGGAGGTAGATATCCCTGAGTTCAATTCCCAGTACCACAAAAAAATTTTTTTTAAAGCAAAGAAAAGGTCAGAGGGTATGTTTGGGAAGAAATCAGCCAATAGCTGTTTCTCCCAAAATTTGGGGGAGTTTGCTGGGCGTGGTGGCACAGGCCCATAATCCCAGTACTTGAGAGGCTGAGACCGGAGGATCGCAGTTCAGCAATTTGGGCAACCTTGCTTACCTTGGTTACCTAAGCGTCTTCTGCAACATAGTGACACCCTCTTTTTTTTTTTTGTTTTTTTTTTATTTTTTGGTGGTACTGAGGATTGGGTGATACCCAGGGGCCTTCTATCTCTGGGCTACACTCCCAGACCTATTTTATAATTTTTTATTTGGAAACAGGGTCTCTTAAGTCAGCTGAGGCTGGCTTCGAACCTGCGCGATCCTCCTGTCTCCGCCTCCCAAGCGCGGGGATTACAAGTGTGCGCCACCACGCCCGGCTAGTGAGACCCTCTTTTAAGGAAAAACAAAGGAAAAAAAAAAAAAAAAAAAAAAACAGAAGCCTGCTTGTCATCCCAGCATTCGGGAGGCTGAGACTGGAGGATTGCAGTTCGCAGACAGCCTCAGCTACTTAGTGAGGCCCTTTGCAACTCAGTAAGACCCTGTTCCAAAATAAAGAATAAAAAATAGGGCAGGGGTATAGCTCGGAGGTCGAATGCCCCGGTTTCCATCCCCAGACCCGCAAAAAATAAAATAAAATAAATTGGGCTGTGGTTGCAGGCTGGGAGGTAGAATCTCCCTGGGCTCAATCCCCAGTACCACAAAAAGAAAAGAAAAAATAGGGGAGAAGTGACAAAAGACAGATTCTTGGTTGTGACTGGTCTGTCTTTTCCGATTCCCTGAAACAAGCCCAGCGGGCTGGAGCAACCCTAGCCCTGACCTGCATCTGAGTGTCTTGGCTCCGCTCTGCTGGGCGGGCCTCGTATCTCCTTGGCAAGGCGCCCCAGAGAACAAGGGGCTCCCAGCCCTTCTCTCCTCCCAAGTCACCTCTGTTCCTAACACCCAAGGGAACGGCCTGACGCCGAAGGAAGGCTGTGTCTCCCAGAACCCGTGGTGACCAGGTCTTCCCACAAGCCGGGCTCCCTCCCTGGTCCTACCTCTGAGCTTCCGATTCCCTGCATGCTGGCATTCTTGGACAAAGTCTATCAGCCCTGTTAGGATTTACACACACCCAGCCCCGTTCCCTGGGGCATCCGAAAGAAACCACACCTCACACCTTCCTTGCAGATGCTGTGGGGAAGGCTCTGACTGCTCCCTGAAGCCTTGGGGTTGCATCTTCTCTCTGTTGTGATGGGGAGGGCAGGCCCCATCCTCTACCAGAGGCCTGCCAATGGCACCCTCCATCTCCCCTACTTTTTATTTTTTTTTTAGTCCTGTTTTTTTGTTTGTTTGTTTGTTTTGGTGGTACTGGGGTTTCTGGAAACCCTTCTACCTCTGGGCTACACTCCCAGACCTATTTTAATACTTTTAAAAATTTTTTTATTTGGAAACAGGGTCTCTTAAGCCAGCGCAGCTGGCTTCGAACCTGCACTGATCCTCCTGTCTCCGCCTCCCAAATGCTGGGATTACAAGAGTGCGCCACCACGCCCACCAGGCTATTACCTTTTGTTTCAAAGCAAGGTCTTGGTAAATTGCTGAGGCTGGCCTTGAGCCTGAGATCCACCTGTCTCAGCCTCCCAGATGCTGGTTTTATAAACCTGCTCTACCACACCTGGCTTATTCTTTATTTTGAAACAGTATCTCACTGAGTTGCAAAGGGCCTCACTAAGTAGTAGCTGAGGCTGTCAGCGAACCACGATCCTCCTGTCTCAGGCTCCCAAATGGTGGGATTAAAACCTGCACCACCATGACTGGTTTATTCTTTATTTTGAAGCAGGGTCTCACTGAGTTGCAGAGGGCCACCTAAGTAGTTGAGGCTGTCCTTGAACCGTGATCCTCCGGTCTCAGCCTCCCCAGTTCTGACCACGCCCAGCTACTACATCCCCATTCCAATGGGACTTTATTTTATTTATTTATTTATTTTTGGTGGTAGTGTTCCTGAGAATTGAGCCCAGGGGCATTCTACTTCGGAGCTTCACCCCTCAGCCTTTCTTATTCTTGGCTTTGAAACAGTATCTCCATACATTGCTACAAGTCTCACTTAGTGGCTGAGGCTGTCCTTGAACCTGCAATCCTCCTATTTAGTGAGGCCCTTTACAACTCAGTGAGACCCTGTTTCAAAACAAGAATAAAAAATAGGGCTGGAGGTATAGCTCAGAGGTAGAATGCCCCTGAGTTCCATCTCTAGTACCACAAAATAATAATAATAATAATAATAATAATAATAATAATAATAATAATAACAACAACTACTACTAGCCAGACTTGGTGGTGCACGCTTGTAATCCCAGCATTTTGGAGGCTGAGACAGGAGGATCGTGGGTTCACAGCCAGCCTCAGCTACTTGGTGAGGCCCTTTGCAATTCAGTGAGACCCTGTTTCAAAATAAAGTACAACGGCATTCGAGAGGCTGAGACAGGAGGATCGCGGTTCGCAGACAGCCTCAGCTACTTAGTGAGGCCCTTTGCAACTTGGTAAGACCCTGTTTCAAAATAAAGAATAAAGCCGGGCGTGGTGGCGCACGCTTGTAATCCCGCGCTTGGGAGGCTGAGACAGGAGGATCGCACAGGTCTAAAGCCAGCCTCAGCTACTTAGTGAGGCTCTCAGCAACTTAGTGAGACCCTGTTTCCAAATAAAATATAAAATAGGTCTGGGAGTATAGCCTGGAGGTAGAAAGCCCCTGGTTCCACCCCAGTACCACCACCAAAAAAAAAAAAGGGGGGGGGTGGGAGGGGAGCTGCTACAGGCTGAGACAAGAGGATCACAAGTTTGAGGACAGCCTCAGCAACTTCGTGAGATCCTATTTCCAAATATGAAAATCAAAAGGGCGGGGTGTAGCTCAGAGGCAGAATACCCCTGGGTTCAATCCCTGCACCACAAAAAATAAGTAAATTAAATAAAACCTAATCAAGGCAGGCATCCCTCCCACTCAGAGGATACCTCAGTCCCGCGGACCTCCGTATCACCAGGTAGGCATCCACCGCGTAGCAGAAAAGCCACCAGAAATAGGCGCTGTACAACAGCTGGATCCACATCTGTAACCAAGAAGAGCCCAGCCTTAAACTCAGGACACGGCGTCCAGCCCACTGTGAAATGGGATGGCGGCCAGAGGCGTCCTCTGCCGTCCGGAGGTGGCCGAGGCCAGATGCTGGAGGCAGTGGCCGTGGTCTCTGGAAGCCAGCGTGGGGTGTGGCCGGGAGGGCCGAGTGTCCTCCGCTCCTGCCTGAGGAACTCTGTCTTCTGGTCCACTTATAGGCAGAGGAGGTGGCGGGCTCAGGGGGCTGGGGTAAAGTAGCGGGCAGACTCCCGGGGGGTCTTGAACAAGCTCTTTTTCTGAGAAGGAATGGGTGGGCACTGGAGAGACCCAGAAAATCCTCTGGAGTATCAGGAAGCTGAATCCCAGTACTTGGGAGGCTGAGAATGGAGGACCTCAGGTTCGAGGACAGCTTCGGCGATTCTCCTGTCTCAGCCTCCCAAATACTGCGGTTACAAGCAGGCGCGACCACGCCCTGCTTCCCCCTGCCCTATTTTTCATTCTTAATTTTTTGAGACAGGGTCTCACTAAATTGCAGAGGCCCTCACTAAGTAGCTGAGGCTGTCCGCGAACCGCGATCCTCTGGTCTCAGCCTCCGGAATGCTGGGATTATAAGTGTGTGCCACCAATGCTGGGCTTCCTGGCCTATTTTTTATTCTTAATTTTGAAACAGGGTCTCACTGAGTTGCAAAGGAACTCACTAAGTAGTAGCTGAGGCTGGGTTGACAAGTGTGTGCCACTACACCTGACTTATTGTTTTTGTAGTCTTTCTTTCCTTCCTCCCTCCTTCTCCTTCTCTTTCTCTCTCTCTCCCCCTCTCTCTTTGTCTCTTTCTTTCTTGCAGTACTGGGAATGTTTTTGTAGTTTTGAGCCCAGGTGCATTCTACCTCTGAACTAACACCACGTGAGGGTTGGGCCAGGGCAGGGGATTGAACGCACCGTGAGGGTCCCCACAGGGGTCCTGGCCACTGGCCCAGGAAGGGGCCTGAGAATCTGCTTTCCTGCAGGAGGATCGCAGGCCTCGGGGGCTGCAGCTGAGGTAGCCAGGGGTGGGACACCACTCACCGCACTGCCCACACAGAAGGCTGCAGGCCAGACGTCTGTGCTGTTCACGGCGGAGATGCTGTCCACGAAATCGGGGAATCCTAGCCACACGGTCGAGCGGATGAGGAGGCCTAAGAGAGAATTCCGAGATCCTGAGAAGGCTGGCCTGATTTCAAGCCTTCATAAAGCTGACCTTTGTCAAACTGCAATCCCTGTCCTTGGGAGGCTGAGACAGGAGGATCGTAGGTCGGAGGTCCACAATCAATTTAGCCAGGCCCTCCATGCTCAGCAATACCCTGTTTCAAAATAAAATATAGCCGGGCGTGGTGATGCACGCTTGGAATCCCCGCGCTTGGGAGGGGGAGACAGGAGGATCGCATAGGTTCGAAGCCAGCCGTGCTGGCTTAGGAGACCCTGTTTCCAAATAAAAAAATGAAATAGGTCTGGGAGTGTAGCCCCGAGGTAGAAGGGCTTCCAGGAACCCCAGTACCACCAAATAAACAAACAAATAAATAAATAAATAAATAAATAAAATATAAAGCTGGGCATGGTGGCGCACGCTTGTAATTCCCAGTACGTGAGAGGCTGAGACAGGAGGATCGCGCAGGTTTGAAGCCAGCCTCAGCTACTTAGTGAGGCTCTCAGCAACTTGGTGAGATCCTATTTCCAAATAAAATATAAAATAGGTCTGGGAGTATAGCCCGGAGGTAGAAAGCCCCTAGCTTCAATCCCAGTACCACCCAAAAAATAAATAAAATAAATAAATAAAATATCAGTTCACAGAAAGTGTAGTTCAGAGATAGAATGTCCCTGGGCTTTATTATTATTCTATCTCTGGTCTCTATCCCCTAGACCAGGCACCTGGCTGTGCAGAATTCCCTCCTAGCTGTCCGGGGTGCCTGCAAGGGGGCGGCCTGGGCAGCGCTGTGCACTGTGCCCTGTGTTGGCCCAGGCCTGAAGCTTACCCAGGCATCCGAGCAGCTCACAGGCAACATTCTATTCAGAGATAGAATGTCCCATTGCCAGTAAATAAAAAAGTAAAAATATAAATAAATAAGTAAATTAAGCTGGGCATGATGGGCAATCCCAGTATTTAGGAGGCTGAGACAGGAGGATTGCAGGTTCGCAGCCAGCCTCAGCTACTTATTGAGGCCCTCCACAGTTTAGTGAGACCTTGTTTCAAAATAAAGAATAAACCAGACATGGTGGCACACGCTTGTAATCCCACCCCTTGGGCGGCTGAGAAAGGAGGATCGCACAGGTTCGAAGCCAGCCTCGGCTACTTAGTGAGGCTCTCAGCAACTTAGTGAGACCCTGTTTCCACATAAAATAGAAAACGGGTCTGGGAGTATAGCCTAGAGGTAGAAAAGCCCCTGGCTACTACCCCCAGTACCTCCAAAAAAAAAAAAAAAAAAGAATACCCCCCACCCCCCCACATGGTGCCGCACGCTTGTAATCCCAGCATTAGGAAGGCAAAGACCAGAAGGATCATGGTTCACGGACAGCCTCAGCCACTTAGTGAGCCCCTTTGAAACTCAGTGAGACCCTGCTTCGAAAATATAAAGACTGATATAAGTTCTAAAATATCAGCTGAATGATTTGCTGACTTCATTACAACCCCTATTAAGTCACTTTTTAAATACAATAAAAGTTTTCAGTAAACTTAAAAGAAAAAGACTGAAAACTAGGGGCTGGGGGTGTAGCTCGGAGGTACAATACCCCTGGGTTCCATCCCTGGTACCGCAAAAAAAAAAAAAAAAAAAAAAAATAGGGCTGGGGGTGTTGCTCAGAGATAGAATGCCCCTGGGTTCCATCCCTAGTACCACAAATAAATTAATTAATAAGGAAGAGAAAGGAAGCCGGGCGTGATGGCGCACCCTTGTAATCCCAGCATTCGGTAGGCTGAGACCAGAGGATCACAGTTCCCGGCCAGCCTCAGCTACTTAGCGAGGCCCTCCGCTACTTAATGAGACCCCTTTTCAAACTAAAGAATAAAAAATAGGGCAGGGGGTGTAGCTCGGAGGTCGAATGCCCTTGGATTCCATCCTCAGACTAATAATAATAATAATAATAATAATAATAATAATAATAATAATAATAATGATGATGCGGTTCGGGGTATCGGTCGGAGGTAGAATGCCCCTGGGTTCCACCCCTAGTACCACAAATAAATAAGTTAATTAATAAGAAAAAGAAAGGAAGCCGGGTGTGGTGGCGCACCCTTGTAATTCTGGAGGCTGAGACCAGAGGATCACAATTCCTGGCCAGCCTCAGATACTTAGCGAGGCCCTCCGCAACTTAATGAGACCCTTTTTCAAACTAAAGAATAAAAAATAGGGCAGGGGGTGTAGCTCGGAGGTCGAATGCCCTTGGATTCCATCCTCAGACTATAAAATGATGATGATGATGATGATGATGATGATGATGATGATGATGATGATGATGATGATGATGCGGTTCGGGGTATCGCTCGGAGGTAGAATGCCCCTGGGTTCCATCCCCAGTACCCCAAATAAATTAATAAGAAAAAAAAGGAAGGAAGGGACAGGGGTGTAGCTCCGAGGTAGGCTGCCCCTGGGCTCCATCCCCAGTGCCAAACCCCCCGGTCCCCTAGCCCAGGCACCTGGCTGTGCAGAATTCCCTCCTAGCTGTCCGGGGAGCCTGCAAGGGGGCGGCCAGGGCAGCGCTGTGCGCTGTGCGCTGGGCTCCCCCGGCCTGGCGCTTACCCAGGCATCCGAGCAGCTCGCAGGCGGCGGCGGCGCGCAGGATGCGGGCGGAGGCGGGCGGGCAGGCTGCGGGGCCCGGGGGGGCCCGGGGGGCCCGGGGGCCGGCGCCCCGGCCGCAGCTGCAGCAGGCCGAGGGCCAGGCGCAGCGACCCGCTGCCCAGAAGCAGCGCGTGGAAAGCCCGCGGCTGGAAGCTCATCACGAGCTGCGTGGCCGCGTCCCGCGTGGGGCAGCAGAAGGTCCCCAGGCGCGGGGAGGCCATGGGCAGCTGGGGTGCGCTGCACGCCCACCGGCTCGCCTGCCTGTGTGCCAGAGTCCCGCGGACCCGCTGGCGGGCTTGGGCCCGGGTCATGTGCTGCGCGGGCTGGGGAGGGGGGCATCACGTGCTCTGGGGCTCTCGGCCTCTGAGCCGGCGGGCTGCCGGGGCCCTGCGGCCTCTGCAGACCCCACGAGGATGCACGGGAGAGGCTGGATCCGGGGAGCAGGAGGGGCGGGGCCCAGGAGGTGGAAGGTCAGCTTCTCATCGCCTGCAACTGGGTGTCTCCTATGCCCTGCTTTTTGTTTTATTTTATTTTTTGGTGGTACTGAAACTGGGGTTTCTTCTGAGCCCCCAAGATGAAAAAGGGGGGTTTACCTGAGAAGAAACCTGGGGTTTCATCATAGATGAACCGGAGTTTCTTGAGAAGAAACTTGGCGTTTCCTTACCAGGTTTTTGTCTACTGTGAGTGAAGAATGACACCCGCAGACCTCAAGAAGGGGAGTAAAAGGTTTATTGGAAGCAGCAGGGAATGGGGGAAGGGTGGCTGAACACCCCAAAGGGGCTGGGACTCTGGGTCCAGCAGCTGCCTTCAGGACAATACTTGAGAGTAGCCCAAGCCGAATTGCCTTCAGGAGCAGGCTGCTTTCTTCCAGAGTCCACGTGATCTGCCAGAAGAGAATAGGAAAAGAGACGGAACACCACTCAGGCTGTCGGGTCTTCTGGTGTCCAGTAGTTGCCTTTAGGTCACTACCCGAGTGTTGCCCGAGCCAAGTGCCATCAGTTGCAAACTACTTTCTCCCAGAGTCCACACAATCTGCCAGAAAAGAGGAGCAGGTCACCCCTAGGGGTCCTGGTCAGCCTTGATATCCAGCAGAGGACTTCAAGTCACTACCTGAGAGCTGCCCTGGCCACATGCCATCAGTTGCATTCTGCTTTTTCTCAGGGCTAAAACCACCTGCAAGAGAGAGAACAGCTCCCCAAAAGGGGAGGGGGTCCCGAGAGGGAAAGCCCCATTTGCCATCCGACTAAGGCAAAGGCCTGATAGTTTGCAACCTCTTTTGGTTAGGGTGACTTTGGGAATTCTGGGAAGCAGCTCTCAGGATTTGCATAGGGTATTTGTAAGTCCTTGAAGAATCTCCTTTTAGACTTGCTGGTGAGGGGCTCCTAGGTTTGTTGATTAGTAAACAGATGGCTTTGTGAAGCTCTGGTCCTTTTATCTCTGAGCCTTTGGAATTTCAGGTATTCATCACCCCTCAGGAAACTCAGGAAACTCAGGAAATTAACTTTTTCTACCGAGGCCTTTTCCCTATCTGCCTATTTCCTTTCTATCTCCTCAGTATTGGGGTTCCTGGAAACCCTCTACCTCTAGGCTATACTCTCAGACCTATTTTTATACTTTTTAAATTTGGAAACAGGGTCTCTTCGAACCTGCCATTCTCCTGTCTCTGCCTCCCAAGTGCCGGGATTACAAGCGTGCACCACCACGCCTGGCCTTTTTTTTTTTTTTCCCCAGTACTAGGTGTTTTGGTTTGAGGTGATATGGTTTTGAGGAAACTGTACCTGAGGACCCCTTTTAAGGTTCCAGACCCCTCAAAACACACACAAAAAAAACCCCAAACAGAAAAACTGTGGGTTCTTGTCCTGAGCTAAGAGTAAATACACATTATTCTTGCTGAAGATTTATTTTTTTAATTTTTTAAATCTTTTTGTTGGTACTAGGAATGGAACCCAGGGGCTTTCTACCTCCAGGCTATACACCCAGACCTATTTTTTATATTTTATTTGGAAACAGGGTCTCACTAAGTTGCTGAGAGCCTCACTAAGTAGCTGAGGCTGGCTTCGAACCTGTGCAATCCTCCTGTCTCAGCCTCCCGAATGCGGGGATTAAAGGCGTGCACCACCACGCCTGGCTCTTGAAGATTTAAAGAAATTTGTTTAAAAGATAGAAATACAGAAGACAGTTAAAGCCCCATGCCATTCAGAAATGGCACAGGGGGACAATTTGAGCAAATTCACCAACAATCCCTGCATGCTGAGTGTGTGCTGAGTGTTCTCATCTCCGGCAGGTCCTTTGATATGTAGATATGCTGCCCTATCTCTAGCCCAGGTATCCCAGCTCTGTCTCCATCCCAGCCAGATCTGACCCCTCTGAGGCAGGGAGGGGCAGCTTTGTTTCCAGGCACAGACCCCCACAACTTTTGTTACACTCCCAAGATGTGTTAGGTTGCTTATCCAGGATCTGGGATATCGTCAAGGAACCTAGCCTCTCTTTAGAAATGTAAAAATGCCCTTTTTCCTGAGGAACTTTACCTCCCTTTAGAAATATAAAAAGGCCCTTTTGCCTGAAGCCCCTGGGTTTCTTTACTACCAAAGATATATTTTTTTAAATTGGAAATCTTTCTCAATACTGGTATATTAATACATTTTGAAACCTCTTCCCAATACACTAGGGATGGAACCCCAGGGGCATTCTACCTCCAAGCAACACCCCCAGCCCTATTTTTTAGTTTATTTATGTATTTATTATTAATCGTACTGGGGATGGAACCCAGGGGCATTCTACCTCAGAGCGACACTCCCAGCCCTATTTATTTGCTTGTTTTTGTTTGCTTATTTTTGTTTGTTTTTTGTTTGCAGGTCTGGATGGAACCCAGGAGCATTCTACACCAGAGCTGCATCCCCTTCCCTATACCTTTTTTTTTTTTTTTTGGTGCTACTGGGGTGGAACCCAGGGGCTTTCTACCTCTGGCTATACTCTCAGACCTATTTTCTATTTTATTTGGAAACAGGGTGTCACTTAGTTGCTGAGAGCCTCACTAAGCAGCTGAGGCTGGCTTCGAACCTGTGCGATCCTCCTGTCTCAGCCTCCCAAGCGCAGGGATTACAAGGGTACGCCACCACGCCCGGCCTCCTATACCCTATTTCTCTATTTTGAAACTGGATCTCACTGAGTTGCAAAGGGCCTCACTAAGTAGCTGAGGCTGTCCACTGAAGGACCAAAGTGACACCATGACAGGCTTCAGTTAAAGCTTTGAATAGGCCTAAATTTCTGTCCAAAATTAAGTTCCTGATCCCCTGTAACCTGTGCCCTATTCCCTGGAAAGAAGCTGCTAACTGCGCTAATCTGATCTTCCCCTAGCAACAGCCAATCCCTGCAGTGTATATCTGGGTCTGGAATTCACAGGTATGCCAGGCAAGATCATGCTGCCTGGAGTTAGAGACCCCCACCCATCCTGAACATTTCTGAGATAAGCTTCCCAAGGCAAGAAGCTAAGCCAATGGGGGGGGGGCAACAGCAGACTTATGTTTTAAAATAACCAATCAATGCAAAGGTGGGTTGGGCGGCATTTCTTAAGGGATAAAAGCTTTGTTCTTGGGGGGCAAAGGGCTCTTCCCCATGACCCACATGGAGAGACCAAGCTCGAGCTTGAATAAATCCCTCTTGCCTTCTTGCATTGAACTCAGTTCCTGGTGATCATTGGCGGATAAATGACTGGCATAACACCATGAACCTTGATTCTCCTGTGTCAGCTTCCCGAGTGCTGGGATTACAAGCATGCGCCATCACACCCGGCCCATTTATTATTCTTTAACTTGAAACAGGATCTTACTGAGTGGCAAAGGGAAACAACCCCACAGAAGTGGGATTTTGACTAAAATTAGGAAATGAGGCTGGGCATGGTGGCACACACTTGGGATCCCAGTACTTGAGGCCATAGACATGAGGGTCAGGGTTCAAAGCTGGCCTTGGCGACTGAGTGAGGTCCTCCACAACTGAGTAAGACCATGTTTCCAAATAAAGTCAGGCTGGGGTATAACTTGGAGGTAGGATGTCCTGGGTTCAATTCTCAGTACCAAAAAAAAAAAAAAAAAAAAAAAAAGGTCTGGGGGTACAGCTGAGAGGTTGAAGGTCCAGTACCCAAATAAATAAGTTAATTAATAAAATAAAACCAAGGAAGAAAGCATATCTGTCATTCCAGTACTTGGGAGGCTAAGACAGGAGAAAAGCAGATTCAAGGCCAGACTCAGGAACTTAGGGAAAGCGCCCCCCCCCCCCCCGCCCCTAGCAATTTAGACAGACCCTGTTTCAAAATAAAATATAAAATAGGGCTGGGGGTGTGGCTTGGACGCAGAATGTCCCTGAGTTTAATCTCTTTTATCTATCCCTCCCTCCAAAAAGATAACTCTTTTTAAAAAGGGGAAAGAGAATAAAATGGTGATTGCCAGAGGCCTGGAGAGAGCAGCAAACAGGTTGGAAGAGCCAGACAGATGGGTGTTCAGTGATAGTGGAGTTAGAGAAAGATCATGGGGTGTAACGCACAGTAGGACAACCACAGATAACACTTAGGAACTGTGCATTTCCAAAAGCAGATAAGGATGATCCAGATTTTTCTGCTTTAATATTGGAGGAAAGAGTTGATTGATGGGAGTGGGGCTGGTTCAAGAAGAGTCATCTTCTGTGGTTCTCATTGGCAGGGGTCAACAAAGACAAGTAGGAGATGCTTGCAGAATTCCTTCAGGACTTGGATTATTTGATACTGTGTGGGCAAACGGCTCACCATCTCTTAGCCTTCAATTGCATCATTAGCATTTTTAAGGGATCAAGGAGCCCCTCAAAATTGCAGTTCTTAGAATATGAAACATTGTTTTTTCAACTCTGTGTGAAAAAACAAAATTTTGCAATTTATAATTCTAGCCTGTAAGTGGAGGTTAGCATTTCTGAAGAGGATTTCATCAGAGTGTACTCATCTCAATATTTTTCAGAAACTCGTGTGTATGTGTGTGTGTGTAATTACATATGTGTGTGTGGTATTAAGTGTATGTGTATGTTTGTATAGAAAGGTTAAATCTTTTACTGCATAAAACAGAACCCCAAACCAGATGATATTATTATTATTAATTATTATTATTATTATTATTATTATTATTTTTTTTTTTTTTTTTTTTTTTTTTTTGGTGGTACTGGGGTTCCTGGAAGCCCTTCTACCTCCAGGCTACACTCCCAGACCTTTTTTTTTTGGCGGTACTGGGGGTGGTACTTCCACCAAGAGGCTTTCTTCTACCTCTGAGCTATACTCCCAGACCTTTTTTTAAAAAAATATTTTATTTGGAAACAGGGTCTCACTAAGTTGCTGAGAGCCTCACTAAGTAGCTGAAGCTGGCTTCAAACCTGCGCGATCCTCCTGTCTCAGCCTCCCAAGCGCGGGGATCACAAGCGTGCACCACCAGGCCCAGCTCCCCAGACCTATTTTTACATTTTTATTTGGAAACAGGGTCTCCTAAACCAGTGCACACAGCTGGCTTCGAACCTGCATGATCTTCCTGTCTCCGCCTCCCAAGCACAGGGATTACAAGCATATGCCACCACACCCAGCCCAGATTGTTATTTATCAAGGTTGCCCTCCCCAAAAAACTTAATTGGCCAGTGTTTATGGACATCTCACCTATTATGTTGTTGGTAGAATAATTCTGCAGGTGACCTTCCAGATCAGAATTATTTTTCTTGTGTTTTCAATTATTTTATTTTATTTTATTTTTTGGTGATACTGGGGTTCCTGGAAGCCCTTCAACCTCTGGGCTACACTCCCAGCCCTATTTTTTATATTTTATTTGGAAACAGGTTCTCTTGAGCCAGCTTGGCTGGCTTTGAACCTGTGCAATTCTCTTGTCTCTGCCTCCCACGCACGGGGATTACAAGTGTGCACCACCATGCTGGCATTTTCAATTATTTTGACTAGGGAATTATACCTTTATTGGAAGTCAGGGAGGATTCTACTTTTCTTTTTCTTTTTTTTTTTTTTTTTTTGCGGGTCTGGAGATGGAACCCAGGGGCATTCTACCTCTGAGTTACACCATCTTCCCTATTTTTTTATTCTTTATTTTGAAACTGGGGTCTCACTGAGTTGCAGAGGGGCCTCACTAAGTAGCTAAGGCTGTCTGTGAACTGCAAGCGCCACCACGCCTGGCTTAGGATTCTACTTTTCTGATGTTGAATTCAGACTGAGTCAGGATTATTCTTACAGGCCCCAGCACCTGCCTTGCTTCACAGCAGGCTCCGATGCCGGCCTCACTGGCCCCAGCACCAGCCTTACCCCTCAGCAGGCTCCGATCCCAGCCTTGGAGGCCCCAGCACTGGCCTTGCCTCACTGCAGGCTCCAATGCTGGCCGCTGGCCCCAGCATCGGCCTAACCCCTTGGCAGGCTCCAATCCCAGCCTTGGAGGCCCCAGTAGCAGCCTTGCCTCACGGCAGGCTCGGATGCCAGCCATTGGCCCCGGCACCGGCCTAACCCCCCAGCAGGCTCTTATCATGGCCTTGGAGGCCCCAGCACTGGCCTTGCCCCATGGCAGACTCCGATGCCGGCCTCGCTGGCCTCAGCACTGGCCTAACCTCTTGGCAGGCTCCAATCCTGGCCTCTGAGGCCTCAGTAGCGGCCTTGCCTCACGGAAGGCTCTGATGCTGGCTGCTGGCCCTGGCACTGAACTAACCCCTCGGCAGGCTCCAGTCCAGGCCTCGGAGGCTCCAACACCGGCCTTGCCTCACAGCAGGCTCTGATCCAATCCCAGCCTTGCTGGCCCCGGCACCAGCCTAACCCCTCGGAAGGCTCTGATCCCAGCCTTGGAGGCTCCAGCACCGGCCTTGCCTCACGGCAGGCTCCAATCCCAGCTTTGCTGTGTCCATCACCGGCCTCACCCCTCAGCAGGCTCCAATCTGACCACCCTCTTTGCCCAACCAATTGTCCTACATTTTCGAGGGTGTGTGGTGATAGCATTCTGTCTCTGGGGTTATTACTTCAAAGGTTCCAGGTGTAATGCATCAGATCTCTGCCTCCCCTGAGTACTGGCCACTGCCATTGCCACTGCCTCCACCATTTTAAATATTTCCCAGGCTCTTTTCCACTCTGAATGTTGTCCAGTGTTCCTAAGCATGCATGATGGTAGCATTCGACATTTGGTGTAATTTCTCCAAAAAAAAAAAAAAAAGGTTGGTAGGATCCGATTTCTGCTTCTCCTGAATACAAGTCTCCACTGCCATCGCGGAGACCGCTTTCAACACTGCCTTTCACCTTGGTCTCCGCTAAACTCTCTACTTACAGGTGATGTCCAAGATTCTTAACAATATAGAAAAACAGCAGTCCTCCTTCATGGGGAATTTTTCCATATGTTCCGGTGCATTTGGATAAGTTTTGTCTGCATCTCCAGTATCCTGGCATTTGCCATGGCCTTCTTAACCCCTCTCTGATAGTTTTCTTTTTTCTTTTTCATTTCCTTTTTTTTTTTTCTCAATAAGAGAAGACAGCATATGTGGTTTGAGGAAGTAGTGGGATCAGGCACTCAGTAGCACTGTGACCTGGCATGGTTTCCCCGAGTCCAGCTTGCTCTGTACTAGTCCGCCTGGGGCCCAGAGTTCTGTGACCTGGGCCCCGGCTGTTCCCGGGTCCGGCGTGCCCCACCCGACCCCTGCCCAGACCCAGGGTCTTACTGGGCCTGGTTTCCCTAGGGTCTGGTGTGCTACATATGGTCTGGCCTGGGGCCCAGAATCCCGCGACCCAGGCCCTGGCTGGCATGCCCTGCACGACCCCTGCCCAGGACCCAGGGTACTGGGCCCAATTTCTCCTGGGGTCTGGCGTGCTATGCACAGTCCAGCCCGGGGCCCAGAGTCCTGTGACCCGGGCCCCAGCTGGCGTGGCCCACACGACCCCTGCCCGGGACACAGGGTACTGGGCCCAGTTTTGCCAGGGGTCTGGCGTGCTATGCGTGGTCAGGCCTGGGGCCCAGAGTCCCGCGACCCGGACCCTGGCTGGTGTGCCCCACGTGACCCCTGCCCGGGACCCAGGGTACTGGGCCCGGTTTCTCCAGGGGTCTGGCATGATACCCGCGGTCTGGCCCGGGGCCCAGAGTCCCCTATGCATTCATTTTTGGAGTGATCATCTTCTATGAGTGAGATTCTATTCTCCATGTGGTCTAATCGATTGTTTCTACTTTGAATTGAGGCCTTTACTTCAGTGATTGCATCCTTTATCTCTTTTTGACTCTCTCTGAATTCTTTTTGAAAGTCCTCTATTATTTCTACAGTTATTTTCCTGATTTAATCTTCTAGAGATCTCTGAATTTCTGTGTTATCAGGTTTTGATGTTGTGGGGTTGTGGGCATTCATTGCTCTAGTATTATTCCTCTTTCCCATGATTTCAGAATTTTGTGTCTTCCCTGGTTCACTATGACTTCACTTAGGATGCTCTGTATCTTGAGTCCGTTGGAATCTCAGCCGCCACTATTCCTTTAATGGGTTGTATGGCAAAGTCTCATACCCAGGAAGTTAATTGAGGCTGTGTGAGACTGTGGGAGTGTCGGGCTGGGCATTTTCCCACAGGGAGGTGTGGCTAGGGTGTGGTATCTCTGCCACTGCTACTCCTTCACTGGGTTGGACTGCAAAATATCCGACCCAATGAGATTATCAAAGCTGTGCAAGTCCCTGGGAGTGCAGTACAGGGATTTCTCCTTTAGGGGTCGCAATTACACTCAAGGTTATTATGTGAGCAGATTTGGAGCTGTGGTGGGGTGTGGTGAACTCCCTGTACCTGCTGGCAATATGGCGCCACTGCCACGCCCTCGGCCGTGAGGCTGGCGCTGCTGGCAATATGGTGCCGCTGTCACACACTCGGCCGTGAGGCTGATGGCATATTTCTTTTCTGGTTTTGAGCTCCGTTCTGATTCTCTGGAAGGCGTGATGAGCTTGGCCGCTGGGAGTTTTAGACGTTCTTTGCGCTGAAAGAACTGCTGAATTGTACCTGAATGATCCGCAGCTGCTCACTTCAGCTCATTGTTTACCTTTCCTCTCTGGAGCCTGGTGCTGCGAGGGAAGATGGTGCTGGCGCGGCTCCGCTGCCACATTGCAGGCTTGATTTCTAGTCTCTCATTTTTCTTCTAGTCTTTTTTTCCCTCTGTTCCTTGTGTTTACATTTTTTATTTCTCTGCTGATGGTGTTTTCTGGCTATGAAAAGCACTGATTTTGTGGCAACAGAGATTGAGTTTTAGTAGGGCTCTAAAATGCTCTTCTTTTTAGTTTTAAAGTCTTTGTGGGATATGAATTTGCTAGTTTTTCCATCTCAATTGGCATGGTATATCTTTTTCCATTTTTTCACCTTTAACTTAGGAATATCTTTGCCTAAATGGTGAGTTTCTTGCAAGCAGCAAGAAACTTCTTTGTGTTTTATTTCCTAAAGTATATCCTCTCATGCCAGCTTGGAAGCTTTTAGTTTCTGCTTACTTTGGAAATTTTTTTTCTGTAAATTTTGGAAGATATAATTTTTGCTGGATACAGCATTCTTGGTTGTAAGTTCTTTGAGGGCTTGGCCATATCAGTCACTCTTGGCTTTTATAATTTGGATTGAGAAGTCCAGAGTGATTTTTATTGTTTTGCCTCTTGAATGTCACCCATTATTTTGCTCTTGATGCATTTAAGAGTCTCTCTTTGATCTCTATTTATCATTTTTATTACTATGTGGCATGGAGAAGTCCTTTGATCTTGTTTTATTGAGGTTCTAAATGGATCCTGAATTTGGATGTTCATCTTGTTTTTCACGTTTGGGAAATTTTCTGTTATTTCTTTGAAGTAGTTTATAATACTCTTAGCTTGTTCTTCTAGGCCTTTTTCAATGCCTGTCATCCATAAGTTAGGTCATTTCATAGCATTCCATATTTCTTGAATAATCTGGTTAGGTGGTTGTATTGTGTTATCCATATTGTAGACCATGTTGTCAGTCTCGAATGAGCTGTCTTCTAAAAATGAGACTATTTTCTATGTGGTGTAGTCTGTGAGGGATCATTTCTGTTGAAGTCTTTCTTTTGTTTTTGTCTCCTTTATTCTGGTCAAGGCATCTTTTTGGTTCTTGCTTAGGAAACTCAATTTCTATTTTGATAAGTTCATTTATATAATGTATACTTTCTCTAAAATGGATTTTGATCATATTGAAAATCAAAATACTGAACTTTAATTCTAGCATTTTCTATAGCTCAGAATTGACAATATCCCTTGTGGTAGAGATGTGGGAAGCTATTGTTTCCTCATTGGTCTTCATTCTCATAATTCTCAGGTTTGTATCTTTGTTGGCTTGACATTCTTTTCCTTTTTGTGTGGGAGTTCTATATCTATTTGGTGTTTTTATATAATAAGACCTATGCTGGGGGATCTACATTATTTCAACAAATCTGTCTCATCTAATCAGACTTTTAAGTTAACCCTCCAAATTTTTTTTTTAACAGGATATAGTTCTTAGTTCAGGCAAGCAGCATTCTTTGTTTGACTTTAGTTATCCATAATCTCTGGGTCCAAAATCATCAAGTTAGAGACTATAATATTCTTTTCAGAGCCTGTGACTTGCTGAGACTCAATGTCCCAGTGACAACAATACTGCTCTGCAGCATTGACAATGGGCTCAAGCTCAGCAGGGTTAAAGATTATGATGTGACCCAAACTTGTGAGTTATTTTGGATGAAATTTGATTCCCCAGGAATACCTCTGCTCATCTGTTGCTTGCAAAATATTTAAAGTATTGTCAGCCAATGAACTGCGGAATCATAGACCCAAATTCCTAGCTGGCAATGGAAGTGTTGTATTCACAATCTACAGTGTGGCTGACTTATTCAAATTGCCCCAGAGACATTGATACTTATCTGCCAGTTATGATCATGCAAGTCCCTGCTGGCACATGGCTGGTCTGCTTTTAGAGCCCAAGATCTGATATGGAGAGGTTGTATTGTTCTGTACCTGGGAATTCAGTGGCTAGTTATTTATCCCCAAGGACACTGCTGCTGCTCTGAGCATCTTTGATCATGTGGAAGCTTACTAGCCACTTGCCTTGGTACTCATTCCAAATACCAATGGGTGAGATTTTATAGCCTCCTATACTTATAGCCTTTGGTATGTTATGCTGTTATTTCATCCCAAAAATCCTCTTCTGGAAGATCTATAGTGATTGGTGGAGATCCCATAGGGCAGGTGAACTGCCAACACTAGGTCCTGTTCAAGTGTCCCTAGGGACTGTCTGATGGTACATGTTTTTGCTGTGTCTGATTGTAGCCCCTGTACCAGTATTGGAATGGCCTAGGAAGATTTGGGAAAGCTCTGATTATTAATATATTTCAAAAGAAAATAATTGGTATATTTCAAAATAGTTGTGTCAAAATGGCAGTAGACATGGGTAAAGAAAGGAGTTGATTTCTGCCTAAAACAGGCAGCTATTCCAATGTAAATTAACCTAGCTCAAAGTAATTAACCAGTCAATAGGTGAGGAGAAGTAGGCCTTTCTCTATCTAAAGACAGATCTTAAGAGAGGAGAACTAGGCCTTTCTCTAAAGACAGACCTACATGATGATCTAGGGAGGATGGAGCAGGGTTTGGCCTTGCCCTTCATGAAAGGAGACACCTTGCCACACCTAGCTGGGGGAGGTACCTTTCAGGGTTAAGGGGAGGTACCTTACAGGGACTACTACTACATCAGAGTCACACAAACAAGATGGAGATCATGGGTATAAAAAGTCCGGTCCATGTGTAATTCCTTTGGTGTATTCATTTCGAGTCACTCCCCCACCCCCTTGCCACTTTGGCATGGGGCTGTATTTCTATTTTCTGTATTTCTCTTTCTAATAAACTTCCTTAAATCTTCAGCAACTGTCCAAGCTATGCATATTTATTCTTAGCTTAGGACAAGAACCCGCGGTAATTTTCTGTTTTTGGTCATTTTGGATTTTGTTATCAGTTGGGGGGACCCTAACAGGGGTCCCCGGGACCAGTTTCACCACAACAATTTTCTCCCAATCCATAACAGCCCCCACTTCCATGCCTTCAGGGATGGTTTGCAAATTCCTAGACATTATGGATTTGTTCATTGCCACACAAGTCCCTATAGCTATTCAAGCTCCCACTGGGTTTGAATATAAACTCAAGGTCTTGAAGAACTTGGTTGTAGGCACTGTAGGTTCCTACCAAAAGGGTTTGAAGTTTCTTTTTTTTTTTTTTTTTGTGGGTCTGGGGGTGGAACCCAGGGGCATTTGACCTCCAAGCTACACCCCCTGCCCTATTTTTTATTCTTTATTTTGAAACCGGGTCTCACTGAGTTGCAGAGGGCCTCACTAAGTAGCTGAGGCTGTCCGAGAACCGCGATCCTCTGGTCTCAGCCTCCCGAATGCTGGGATTACAAACGTGCGCCACCACGCCCGGCTTTAAAGTTTCTTGATCCAAATGAGTTCAGATTAAGCCTTAGTTCAATGGGCAGTTTGATCAGGTCATCTGGAGATTTATATTGGTCTTGATGATGTGAGCTGCAATTCCTGAAGTCTCTGCAGGAAGGGCCTGTTGTTTATTAGTCCAAATGAATTCAGCTACAGCTGCAGAAGTTTGCTAGGTGTCTTTTTTTTTTTTTTTTGGTACTGGGGTTCCTGGAAACCCTTGTACTTCCATGCTACACTCCCAGTGCTACACTCCCAGACCTATTTTTTTATATTTTTATTTGGAAACAGGGTCTCTTAAGCCAGCACGGCTGTCTTCGAACCTGCACAGTCCTTCTGTCTCTGCCTCCCAAGCGCGGGGATTACAAGTATGCGCCATCACACCTGGCTTGTTAGGTGTCTTTGCTGAGCAGTCTGGAGAGTCAAGGTCTTGAGTCTTTCTTGTGTGGAAAGAAGAATGTGATTGCAGGTGGGTGTGGTTGTAATCCCAGCATTCCAGAGGAGGTTGAGATAGAAGTATTGTGGTTCAAGGACAGCCTCAGCTACTACTTACTGAGGCCTTTTGCAACTCAGTTAGACCCTGTTTCAAAATAAAAAATAAAGAACAGGGCTGGAGTGGAGGTGTAGCGTGGAGGTAGAATGCCCCTGGGTTATATCCCTAGTAACACACACACACACACACACACAAAAAAAAAAAAAAAAAAAAAGGAAAAAGAATGTGATTGCTTTTGGTCTTGATGCTCTACTGTCAATGGTTTGTAAGATTTAGCTTCTTTGCTGAAGTTTGTCTCTGAAAGTCTCTGAGTTTCAGCTGCCACAAATTCTTGTACACATTTTCCAAGATGGCGGCTACCTCCACAACTAGAAAATGTGAAACTAAGCTGCTTGGGACTGGATGGTTTTGTTTTTGCTTCATTTTTATTTTTTCTGTATTGCACATATAACTTAAAAATAGAGGTTATTTTTAAACCTTTAAAATGAAAAAGAAATAAAAATAAAATGTCAAGGTCTGAAGATATAACCCAATGTTGGAATATTTCTGGATTCAATCTCCAGTGCCACTGTTGTAGGGTATTTGGGCAAGAATAACTGTCCACAGCCAATTATTAGTCCATCAAGCCACACTTTATTACAGGTTCGAACCTGGACCCAGGGCATGTGTCTCCACATAAGCTGCAAGGGCCAAAATTGCCCTTTGTGTGGGATTTTTATACAGTTGCACAACATTTTTCAAGTCATTCTGTTCCATCATTGATGATGCTTTTTGAATTTACAGCTTCCATCCAATAAGGTAATTTGTACAGATGGTTTTTAAGATAATAGGGTAGGGGTAGGTAGTATCTTATCTACTATTGTGTTGCAAAGTCATTCTTATACGTCAGCCATGACTTTCAGCATTTACAACTCTATGCATTAAAGCAGCTACACAAAGCACACAAATGTTCCCAAAGATAACAGGGTCACTGAGAGAAGATCACTTGAGAGGGTCTCTTAATCTAAGGTATGCGACCTTGGGTTGGGCAGATGCTCTCAGGTAGGGCGCATGCCCTTAGCTTTTCCAGGAATTCTCCTGTAAGCTTTTTCTGGTTTAGATGCCTGCCTGCGACTTATAATTATTACACACAATATTATTGATCAACATTATTAGTTTGAGCAATTTCTTAGCAACTACACTGCACCGCACCCTCATAACACTTTGTAAATTAACAACACACACACACACACACACACACACACACACACACACACACACACACACACACACACAGTTGTAGCCAGACGTGGTGATGCACTCTTGTAATTCCAGCACTTGGCAGGCTGAGACAGGAGGATTGCAGTTCAGAGACAGCCTTAGCTACTTAGTGAGGCCTTTTGTAACAAAGTGAAACCCTGTTTCAAGAAATAAATAATAAAAAAATAGGGCTGGGAGTGTATCTCAGAGATAGAATGCCCCTGGGTTCCATCTCCAGTAACACACACACACACACACACACACACACACACACACACACACACACACTTATATATAATATAATATTCTGAGTTAACCTCTGAGGACTTAGTTGTAATATTATAATGATAAAAAAATTATTTTTTTAACTTAGAGTATTTGATAGTTGATAATAAACCAATTTATACTATACATTTTTATAGTATATACTTTTCCTTATACTATTTTGTTATTATTTCATATACATATGTATATATGTACACACACACACACACACACACACACACACACACACACCTATATATAATTTTGTCTGTCAGCTATGAACTTTGGGTCTCATTAGCTCCATCTCTTTCTATCAAGGCATGGGTGGTAGATTCTATTTCTAAAAATTAGATGGAATGATAAAATAAATTTTAGAACTTTTCTGATATTGGCACTGTGAGTTTGGTACATCTTATAATGGGTAGAGGGAGTTCTCAGAGATACTTTTTCTGAACCTAAAAAAGTACCTGGCCGAGCCAGGTGTGATGGCGCACGCTTGTAATCCGTGCGCTTGGGAGGCTAAGACAGGAGGATCACACAGGTTCGACGCCAGCCTCAGCTACTTAGTGAGGATTTCAGGAACTTAGTGAGACCCTGTTTCCAAATAAAATGTAAAATAGGGCTGGGAGTGTAGCCCAGAGGTAGGAAGCCTCTGGGTTCCACCCCCAGTACCACAAAAATAAAAATAAAAAAAGTACCTGACCTCTTTGTATTGATACACTGTGACCATAATAAGTTTCATTGTCCTCAAAGCCCTCCCAAGTAGATGCCACAGTTTGGGGACTCTTGGGAGTCATGTCTGTCTCTGATTAGGACCAAAGCTTCTTTCTTAAGCCTACGAATACCTCATGGCTGTTTCAATATGTACCAGTATTGGGAATGGCCTAGGAAGATTTGAGAAAGCTATGATTATTAATATATTTCAAAAATTGGGTGAGGGGCAAATCTGTGCAAGGACTTGGTTTCTGCCTAAAAGCAGGCAACTATTCCAATGTAAATTAACATAGCTAAAAGTAATTAACCAGTCAATACGAGAGAACTAGGCCTGTCTCTATGTAAAGACAGATCTACATTATTGGATTAGCTAGCTAAGATGGCAGGAGGGGTCGACCTTCATGAAAGGAGACACCTTGCCACACCTGGCTGGTGGAGGTACCTTACAGGGTTAAGGGGAGGTACCTTACAGGGACGTTCACTATGTCAGAGTAACGCAAACAAGATGGAGGTCATGGGTATAAAAAGTCCGGTCCATGTGTGATCCCTTTGGTGTATTCATTCGAGTCACCCCTCCATGCCACTCTGGCATGGGGCTGTAACTATTTTCTGTATTTCTATCTTTCTAATAAACTTCTTTAAATCTTCAGCAACTGTCCAAGCTATGCATATTTATTCTTAGCTCAGGACAAGAACCCGTGATTTTTTTTTTCTGTTTTTGGTCGTTTTGTGTTTTGTTGTGTTTTGAGGGAAAGTGTGTCTGAGACCCTAGCAGGGGTCCCTGGGAACAGTTCCCCCACAACCATACTCTCCCAATCTGTAGCACAATAGTGGGGACATTCTACTTGGGGACATTTCTACCTGTCTGTAGAAATGTAGTTATGGCTTCAGGTTGACTGGAGTTCATGTGAGGAAAATGTAAAGAAGCATGAGAAATTTTTGTTTTACAGCCTGAGTGTTGAGGAAGAAACGTTTCCAAATTCTTTACTTTTATAGGTAATATTTCAGCAAGATTTAACTTTTTTCTTTTTTGGTACTGGAGTTGGAACCCAGGGGCTTTGTACCTTGGAACTACACCCCAGCCCTATTTTTTAGGATCTTTATTTTTGAAACAGAGTCTCATTAGTTGCAAAGCTGAGGCTGTCTATGAACTGAGATACTCTGGTCTCCACCTCCTGAATGCTGGGATTACAAGAGTGCACCTTCCCACCCCCCACCTCCCATCTAGGATTTAACTTTTTTTGTGTGTGTGTGTGACTGGGGGTGGAACCCAGGGGCTTTCTACCTCCGGGCTACACTCCAGACCTATTTTATACTTTATTTGGAAACAGGGTCTCACTAAGTTGCTGAGAGCCTCACTAAGTAGCTGAGGCTGGCCTCAAACCTGTGCAACCCTCATGCCTCAGCCTCCCAAGCGCGGGGATTACAAGCGTGCGCCATCACGCCTGGCTGTTTTTAAAATTTTTCTTTTTTTGGTGGTACTGGGGGTGGAACCCAGGGACTTTTCTACCTCCAGGCTACAATCCCAGACCTATTTTATATTTTATTTGGAAACAGGATCTCACTAAGTTGCTGAGAGCCTCACTCAGTAGCTGAGGCTGGCCTCGAACCTGCGTGATCCTCCTGTCTCAGCTTCCCAAGTGCAGGGATTACAAGCGTGCACCACCACGCCCGGCTCAGGATTTAACTTTTTAAAAGTGTCCATTATCAGGCTTCGGTCTTTCCTCATCATATAATTACATAGTATTATTTATGGATTGGATTTGTTTCTGAGAAGTCCCAGAATACAAAAAAGGGAAACTTAGAGATGCAAACTCAGGGTGATGCAGAGAAGACATGGTGGTCCTAGCCACTGGACTCAAGGGAAAGGGATAGCATACATATCATTGCTTGATTTGATTAATCTTTGATTATTTTTTTGGTGGTACTGGGTGTGGAACCCAGAGGCTTTCTACCTCCGGGCTACACTCCAGACCTATTTTATACTTTATTTGGAAACAGGGTCTCACTAAGTTGCTGAGAGCCTCACTAAGTAGCTGAGGCTGGCCTCAAACCTGCATGATCCTCCTGTCTCAGCCTCCCAAGCGCACGGATTACAAGCGTGCTCCACCACGCCCAGCTCTTTATTAATCTTTTAATGGTTAACTTTTCTTATGATGTTAACTTGGAGAATATTGAAATTTTATATATTTAAATTTTGAGCAGTTTGGTGCAGTAGTGAATATGTTTTGTTCTAGCAACTTAGCAGACTGACTGAAAGCTCAATGCTAGGCTGTGTGAGATCCTTCTTGGTGAAAACTGAGCAGACTACTCATACTATTCTAAATCCTCAATTATCATGGTGAGCTTAAGGCTTGCAGCTCCCATGGTCCTCTGGAACAAAGGCAAAATGAACAGAAGACTGGACTATGCCATCCAGAAATTTTTGAATTTAAGAATTCTGGTTAATACAAAAACTGGGTTATGCTATCCATAATTTTGGGATATTAGGGTATCAATAAGGCCTTCAGTTATGATAATTGTCTAGGGAAAAGGTTGTGCAAGCAGAATATTGATATCCTACCCCAAATCTTTAGTTATCATAGCAATCTTGAGGCTGTGTTTCCAGTGTTTTTCAGGAGAAAGGGCAATATGGGCAGGAGACTGAATTAAACTACCCAGGATCCTTGCTATAAAGTCTTTTATAGAAGAATTCCTGGGTAATGTACTAAGAAATCTAAGTACCCAGAATCTTTAAACATGAGAATAGTAAACCTGAATCTTTAGATACCAGAGATAGTATCTGTATTCTAAGACTAGAACACTCTTCCCAGAATTCCTTGGTACATAGGTGGATACCAAATGATTTTGGGAATGTTTAAGATTGGATTACAATAACTAGATGCCTCAGTACCAGTGCAGGTATTAAAGGATTCTGAGTACTTTCATGAGTATACTAAAGAATCTGTAGGTATCTGGCTGGGTACCAGAGGATTCTAAGTACTTCAAGATTGAACAATAAAACCCAGAATCATTTGGTACCTGTAGCTCCACTGATCCTCCTTTACAAGACCTAGATGGAAAAAAAAGACTAGACATCACTATATAGAATTGGAGTCCCAGGGCAACCAAACTGCCTGCTAATCTTAGGAGCCTATATTACTGAATACAGAGTACCGAATAAAGTACACTTCTCAGCATCCCAAGGAGCTTGCTAATCCCAGAGTGGTTGCAGTGAACCTAGATGCACACTACACTGCCCAGAGTACTAAGGACCCATAATTCTCAAAGGACTCTGTTTTGAGGGCTATGTGGCCAGAGCATGGGATTGTACTACTCAAAATTATCTGGCCCTATAACTTTTAGGAGCCTTTGCACTTAGGGCAGAATGCTAAATCACTGGAGATGCAGAGGAAAGCATGAAAACTGCATCTCTCAGAGGTCTCTGATAAATCCTGCATTGGTTAAGTGCCAGACTATTCAGAATCTTTGGTTACCTAAAGCTCATAAGGGCCTCTGAAATGAGAACCTGAGTGGCCTCTGAAAAATCAGGGCTCCACAAATTGTGAGAACTACTGTGGTGAAATCTGAAAAGGAACTACAAACTGATTTATCCTAAATCTCTGGAGTGTGTTGGTGGCAAATGTCATGTCCCTAAGGCTCCGTCCTGCAGAGCCCTGGGAAAGAACACACAAATGCTGAGTCTGTTGATGATGCTTCCTTCCTTTAATGCACACAGCAAGCAAATATATATCAGTATCATAACCCCTCCCTCATCACTCCACCAACCCCAAGCTTCCCACAGCTAGGGCATGCACATTTCTAACCCTCTCATAGGCGGGCTGGTGGTAGCACGAGGCACTGTGTCACTGATCATCCGTAGGGCAGGGCACCTGATAGGGCTCACTGCGCAGGCTCAGGGCACCGCCAGCCTCGTGAGCCTCGTGACTTGGCTGCAAGCCTAGGCGCCATCTTGAGCCACCGCCCCATCCCGGTCTAGCTGAGCAGGCCCCGACAGGCAAAGGCAGTCCATAACTCTCAGAGGCCACTCAGAGATTTACTTCTGAGAACCATGTTCTCCTTAGCTTGACATTTGCAACCATGATTCTAGCATACAACTTCTTAAATTTCATAATCCTTAACCAGGACCAATCTCTGCCAGTCACTTCCTCTCAAAGACTATACTCACCAGATGCTACAATAATGTCTTCTATTTCAGGCATATGGCCCAGATTTTGGGAATACTGGTAATGTATCATTGAGCAAGCAAGTATCTTTTGCTGTTCCTACAAGAGAGCAGGAGGCAGCAGCCTATTTTTTTCAAGTTGTCACCAGCACACATTCCCCCTCCCTCCTCCCTCCCTCCCTCCTTCCCTTTCTTTCTCTTTCTTTCTTTCTTTCTTTCTTTCTTTCTTTCTTTTCTTTCTTTCTTCTTTCTTTCTTTCTTTCTTTCTTTCTTTCTTTCTTTCTTTCTTTCTTTCTTTCTTTCTTTCTTTCTTTCTTTCTTTCTTTCTTTCTTTCTTTCTTTCTTTCTTTCTTTCTTTCTTATGGTCCTGGGGTGGAACCCAGGGGCTCTCTACCTCCAGGCTATACTCCCAGACCTATTTTAGATTTTATTTGGAAACAGGGTCTCACTACATTGCTAAGAGC